>NC_143027.1:32527500-32580000 GCF_057628025.1 Oncorhynchus mykiss | reverse complement strand
GGCAAACACCTGTCTATATAATGTCCCATAGTTGACAGTGCAAGTCAGAGCAAAAAAAGGAATTGTCCATAGAGCTCCGTGACAGGATTGTGTCGAGGCACAGATCTGGGGAAGGGTACCAAAACATTTCTGCAGTATTGAAAGTCCCCAGAACACAGTGGCTTCCATCATTATTAAATAAAATAAATAATTCTAGAGCTGGCCACACGACCAAACTGAGGAGTCTGGGGAGAAGGGCTTTGGTCAGGGAGGTGACCAAGAACCCGATGGTCACTCTGACAGAGTGCCTCTGTGGAGATGGTTGTCCTTCTGGAAAGTTCACCCATCTCTGCAGCACGCCACCAATCAGGCCTTTATGGTGTAGTGGCCAGACGGAAGCCACTCCTCTTAAAAGGCACATGACAGCCACAGGGAGTTTGCCAAAAGGCCTTTGAAGGACTCTCAGACCATGAGAATTCAGATTCTCTATGAAACCAAGATTAAACTCTTTGACCTGAATACGAACCGTCACATCTGGAGGACATCTGGCACCATCCCTACGGTGAAGCATGGTGGTGGCAGCATCCCTACGGTAAAGCATGGTGGTGGGGATGTTCTTCAGCGGCAGGGACTGGGAGACTAGTCAAGATCGAGGGAAAGATTGAACGCAGCAAAGCACAGAGAGATCCTTGATGAAAATCTGCTCCGGAGTGCTCAGGCCCTTAGACTGGGGCGAAGGTTCACCTTCCAACATGACAACAACCCTAAGCACACAGCCAAGACAACGCAGGAGTGGCTTCAGAGCAAGTCTCTGAATATCCTTGAGTGGCCCAGCCAGAGCCCAGACTTGAACCCGATTGAACATCTCTGGAGACCTGAAAATAGCTGTGCAGTGACGCCACATTTAACCTGAGAGCTTGAGAGAATCAGCAGAGAAGAATGGGCTGAAACTCCACAAATACTGGTGTGCCAAGCATGTAGCTTCATACCCAAGAAGACGCAAGGCTGTAATCGCTGCCAAAGGTGAGTACTTACGTAAATTTCAGTTTTATTTTTAATACATTTGCAAACATTTCTAAAAACCTGTTTTTGCTTTGACAGTATAGGGTATTGTGCTTAGATTGATGAGGAGAAAAAAACTATTTATACACCCACATACCTCCATCTCTCTTTAGAATAAGGCTGTAACGTAACAAAATGTGGACAAAGTCAATGGGGTCTGAATACTTTCCGAATGCACTGTATGTCTGTGTGTGTATCTATGTCTCTCTCCCTCTCTCTCTCTCTCTCTCTCTCTCTGTATGTGTGTTATCCTTAGAGGTCAGAGGTCAGACCCTGTGGATTAGCACTAATCACTAACTACTACTTCCTCTTCCGGGTCAGAGGTGTCACTTCCTGGTTTAGATAACAACACTGTGTGTCTCTAAGTTAGTCACATACCAAGCCCTATACCTTGTCTCTGGCTCCTACTGTACCTTCAGATCTACACTGCCTAGGTGGTAGGAGTTGGTTTGGGATTGTGTAACAGTGTCAGACACACACACACACACACACACACACACACACACACACAGAGAGAGGCCCTGCCACTGATGATGTAACACCCAGGGTTAAAGTGGAGGGTCATGGGTAACGTGTGACTCACTCCTCTGTGGAGGTAAAGGTCACTGTGACTCATCAAGTTCAATGTTTGTGTCTGCGCACGCGCGCATGTGTGTGTGACTCTTCATATGACTCAACACTCATATGAGGAGTAGACTGACTGAAGGCCTTTTGACAACAGAAATAAGCAGTAACATACAGTATGTGCTCTGGGATTGTGGTCCATCCTTGTAAGTGTCTACAGACAGGATCAATTCCATTATGATCAATCAGAGTGCCTGACCTTGACTGGCCAACTGTCCGGCTTCCTCATGAACTGTCTGTCATAACCCTGCCCTATAGACACTTCTGTAGATCTGGGGGAATTGGATGGGTATGCAAAATGGTAATGTATTAATATGGTACTAGTATATGGTAGCAATATGGTAGTATCTCTGATTTGGTATTCAAAGTTAGGGGCTAGTAAAATGTCTAGTTGGGTAGGGGCTAGGGTCGGTGGCTAGGGGTGGATGTGAGATGTCACTGTTTTGCTGGCTCAGGGTTAGTCCCTCTATTGCAGCTCCCTTCCTGCCACCCCCTGCTGTCGGCTAGCAGTACTCACACCCCCTGCTGTCAGCTAGCAGTACTCACACCCCCTGCTGTCAGCTAGCAGTACTCACACCTCCTGCTGTCAGCTAGCAGTACTCACACCCCCTGCTGTCAGCTAGCAGTACTCACGCCTCCTGCTGTCAGCTAGCAGTACTCACACCTCCTGCTGTCAGCTAGCAGTACTCACACCCCCTGCTGTCAGCTAGCTGTACTCACACCCCCTGCTGTCAGCTAGCGGTACTCACTCCTCCTGCTGTCAGCAAGCAGTACTCACACCCCCTACTGTCAACTAGCAGTACTCACACCCCCTGCTGTCAGCTAGCGGTACTCACACCTCCTGCTGTCAGCTAGCAGTACTCACACCTCCTGCTGTCAGCTAGCTGTACTCACACCCCCTGCTGTCAGCTAGCGGTACTCACACCCCCTGCTGTCAGCTAGCAGTACTCACACCCCCTGCTGTCATTTAGCGGTACTCACACCACCTGCTGTCATTTAGCGGTACTCACACCCCCTGCTGTCATTTAGCGGTACTCACACCCCTTGCTGTCATTTAGCGGTACTCACACCCCCTGCTGTCATTTAGCGATACTCACACCTCCTGCTATCATTTAGCGGTACTCACACCTCCTGCTGTCAGCTAGCGGTGCTCACACCCCCTGCTGTCATTTATCAGTACTCACAACTCACACCCCCTGCTGTCATTTAGCGCTACTCACACCCCCTGCTGTCATTTAGCTATACTCACACCCCCTGCTGTCAGCTAGCGGTACTCACACCCCCTGCTGTCAGCTAGCGGTACTCACACCCCCTGCTGTCAGCTAGCGGTACTTACACCCCCTGCTGTCAGCTAGCGGTACTCACACCTGCTGCTGTCAGCTAGCGGTACTCACACCCCCTGCTGTCATTTATCAGCACTCACACCCCCTGCTGTCATTTATCAGTACTCACACCCCCTGCTGTCATTTAGCGCTACTCACACCCCCTGCTGTCATTTAGCTATACTCACACCCCCTGCTGTCAGCTAGCGGTACTCACACCCCCTGCTGTCAGCTAGCGGTACTCACACCCCCTGCTGTCAGCTAGCGGTACTCACTCCCCCTGCTGTCATTTAGCTGTTCTTACACCCCCTGCTGACAGCTAGCGGTACTCTCACCCCCTGCTGTCATTTAGCGGTACTCACACCCCCTGCTGTCAGCTAGCGGTACTCACACCCCCTGCTGTCATTTAGCTGTACTCACACCCACTGCTGTCAGCTAGCGGTACTCACACCCCCTGCTGTCATTTAGCTGTACTCACACCCCCTGCTGTCAGCTAGCGGTACTCACACCCCCTGCTGTCAGCTAGCGGTACTCACTCCCCCTGCTGTCATTTAGCTGTTCTTACACCCCCTGCTGACAGCTAGCGGTACTCACACCCCCTGCTGTCAGCTAGCAGTACTCACACGCCACTGAGCCGGAGGAACTATGGGACTGACATGATAGTGGTGAAATAGAGATAGTGGGTAGTGCGGAGAAAAGGAGGAGGTTGGGGCAGAGGGAGAGGATGGAGAGAAAGACGAAGGAAGAGCAAGAGAGAAGAGGGGGCAGAACAAAAATTGCCAAGAAACCATCCAGTTTCAAACAGACTAGGGGAAGTGGCCATGCATCCTTCCTTTATTATCTCTGTGGTGAGTTTGTGGTTAGAGAGACTAGCGCACAGCTCATGGAGAGAGGGGCAGTGAGGGAGGGAGTGAGAGGGTGGGGAATTCTCTTTGAAGTTAGATTAAAAGCACATGTCTTTTTAGTTATATTTGGGACTGTGTGCGACTGTGATAATTTGTATTTTATTTTTATTTTACCCATATTTTACCAGTTAAGTTAACTGAGAACACATTGTCATTTACAGCAACGACCTGGAGAATAGTTACAGGGGGGGAGGAGGGGGGATGAGCTGTGTGACCCTGCTCTAGAGAGGATATCAGTAAAGAAGGTATTCTAAGCTCCTGCCTGTCCATTCTCAGATATCCGGGTCATTTGAGTTAGAATGACTGGCACCTGATACAGACATGCTATCACCTTACACACACACACACACACACACACACACACACACACACACACACACACACACACACACACACACACACACACACACACACACACACACACGCACAGTTCCCTCTCCAGACTCATCTCAGAGCATCCTGTGAGTGACGGCCTGTACTCTGCAGATAAACAGCCCTGTGTGTCCCTATGCATGTAACTGTGTGTGTGTGTGTGTGTGTGTGTGTGTGTGTGTGTGTGTGTGCAGCCTGTGCTCTGCAGATAAACAACCTGCTGAGGAGAGAAGCAGAATGAGTCTCACTCACTGACTACTGATTGGATGGTGAGAGAGAGAGCAAGAGAGAGAAGCGCATTGGTAGAGGAGATGTGACTCTGTGTTTGGCTGTTTTGCTTTGTTCCCTGCAACCACTGAGCAGAGATGAATCCTGTAAAATGGCTGTCATAGGCTCTGGTTTCTCTGGCACTGCTGTGTGTGTGTGCTTGATGGTTTCCGTTAGTCGGTAATTGACAGCTTTTGGCCGATTCAAAAAATGTTGCCGGTCAAATGACTGGGAGAGAAAACAATAACATTGCTAAATAATGCTTTTTATTCATTGATGAAAAATAGTCGCTATACACTACCGTTCAAAGGTTTGGGGTCACTTAGAAATGTCCTTGTTTTTGAAAGAAAAGCACATTTTCTGTCCAATTAAACAACATCAAATTGATCAGGAATACAGTGTAGACATTGTTAATGTTGTAAATGACTACTGTAGCTGGAAACGGCTGATTGTTCATGGAATATCTACATAGGCCCATTATCAGCAACCATCACTCCTGTGTTCCAATGGCACGTTGTGTTAGATAATATACGTTTATCATTTTAAAAGGCTAATTGATCATTAGAAAACCCTTTTGCAATTATGTTAGCACAGCTGAAAACTGTTGTTCTGATTAAAGAAGCAATTAAACAATAAAAAAGCAATAACTGTCCACCTTTTAGACTATTTGAGTATCTGGAGCATCAGCATTTGTGGGTTCAGTTACAGGCTCAAAATGGCTAGAAACAAAGAACTTTCTTCTGGAACTCGTCAGTCTATTCTTGTTCTGAGAAATGATGGCTATTCCATGCTCAGCATTTCAGGCATGTCTTTGCATCATAGGCTGAGCCTGCTAATTACAGACAAAACCACACACACACACACACACACACATTCGCTGCTTCACATGTCAGCCCCTTTAGATTCTGTTACTGTGTGTCTAGTGGTACACACCACAGTGTTTAGACTACTGTGTGTACTGTATTCATGTTTTAACTAAGTTAGGGATCCAGTTACCCAGACATCCTTCGCTGACTGATTAAAGATCATGATCTCTCTCTCTCTCTCTCTCCCTCTCAGCATTGAATATATTTACCACAGGAATTGAATTGCTCTGTAAACAGCTTTTGTTCAATATTGTTTTGAATGCTTAAAGGGATAGTTCATCCAAAATATATATTTGGGTCAAATTACTCTTACCTTCAGTTGTGTCTGAAGGCCTATGGTGACAGAATCTACAATAATCCATTATTTACTTCTGGCTACAGCCTGGAGTTAGCGTATTAGCATCATCCGATTTCATCAGTGGTTCCAGGCGAACCGATGTTAGCAAAGCTGCACTGCAAACCACAACTTCCTCAAACACTTCAAACTAAGTTCGGTAGTTGGTGGAGTTAGCAGGGATTTTTTTTACCTGCATACTGCTGAAATAATTGCTGGAATTTGGTTGCTCAAAACTGGAGCTATTTCCTCATGTAGCCGCAGCACAGCGTCATCCACCTGGTGAAGGCACTTTGACGTGGATCGCTTTCCAGATGTCGACAAAACTGACCGGTAAACATAGGAAGTAGAAGAGCATTTGACAATTAGAATTTTATTGGAAAAATAACAACAGTCTCGCAGTGAGGAAAACATGGCTAGGTTCTTCACGAGTATCGACGATACCAAACTTAGTTTGAAGTGTTTTTGAGGAAGTTTCGGCTTGCAGTGCAGCTTTGCTAACATCCAGTTGCCTGGAACCACTGATTGAAGTCTGACGATGCTAACTCCAGGTAAGGGTAATTTTACCCATATACAGATTTTGGATGAATTATCCCTTAACTACCAACAGTCTGTTCATAGTAGACTTGGATATAAGCTGTTGTCTCCTACTGAATGTTCATGTTGCTCCATAAAGACCAGCTGTATTGTGTGTTCCAATAGTTTGAGTCCTGATCTGTCTTCTTCATGTTTCTCTCTTCAGACCTATGAGAGACCCTTCAAAGCAGCAGAACCTAGAGAGGGGGGGCTACTGCAACTACTGGGGGATGTCACCCCCCCAAAACACCAGCCCAAGCCCTCTATCCTACACACCACACCACTGCCCCCCCACACACTCACATACCAACCCCAACAGCAACACACACAGCCACCAAAGTTCACACACCAACATACACACAGTCCATCCTGGGCCACGCCTCCCTCCGCACCTCCAGCCAATCCAGTGCATGCGGAGCCTAGCAGAGAACCAGCGGGAGCCAATAGGAGCCCTCTCTCTGACCTGGCCCCTTCCTTCCTCAAACCTCCAATGAAGAGAGTACCAGGAAGCCCCTCCCCTCGCTCTTACAGCCCATCCCCCCATCGACACCTGAGCCCTGATCCCGTGTTGCCCGTAGTAACGGACGCTAGCATTCTAAACCTGACCTCTCTCTCCAGAGGGCGGGGCTTACAGGAGGTCAGTGAGCAGCTGTTTGGAAACATCAAGAGGAAGTACGGCAGGAAGGACCCCCAGAGGACTCAGGGTAATACCCACAATGCAGAGCTGCCATGGGGAAGGAGGGCAGAGAAAGATGCAGAGAGTCCAATAGTTCCAGATGAAAGGCAGAAGTTCAGGAGGGAGGAGACCCCTGAGCTGGAGAGAGAAGAGAAGGAGCGGGAGAGCATAGGAAGGACAGGAGAGGAGGAGGAGAGGGAGATGCCAACGCTTGGTGCTCCTGTGCTGATGGAGGAGGGAAAAGGGAGGAAGAGGAGGAGGAGGCGGTCTCTCCAGGAGTCACTCACCCAGGAGGACCAATCGGAGCAGCTGCAGGGCACTGACATCACAGAGAGGAATGAATCAGGGCCTCCGGAGCCCAAAGTGTCCCACAAAATGAAAGGCCACAAGATGGAATCATACAAGAGTGAGTCTAGGTCAGGTCGGGGTGAGGAGGGTAGCCAGCCAGAGGCAGACGGAGACAGAGGAGAGAATGGGGAGAGAGCAGACAGAGCAGAGAAAGGAGAGAGAGGAGAGAAGGGAGAGAAAGGAGCGAGAGGAGACAAAGGAGAGAAGGCGGGGAGAGGAGAGAGGGGGATGAGTGGGGCCGACATGGAATCAGCCATGATCCAGAGCTGGGTGAGGAAAAACCCAGTTGGCCGTCCTAGATCATCCACAGACCCCCACAAACACCCTGACCCTAACCCTAGCCCCAGATTGCCAAGCCCTAACCTTAACCATATCCATAGTCCAAGATCCAGTCTCAACCCTAACCCTACACTGCCCAACCTAAGCCCCGGCCTTAACCCTATCCCCAACACCAGTCCAAAACTCAGCCCTTACCCCAGACCCCCTAAGACCAAGGACCGGTGGTCCTACCTCAAGTCCCGAAGCCCCCCAGGCCTGATCCAGAGGGAGAGTGGCCGCAGCCCCCTGTCAGCCATGTCTGAGCCCCCCTCTGCCTTCCCCATCACCCCCTCCAGCCCCCTGTACACCAACACAGATAGTCTGACTGTCCACACCCCCGCCAAGCGCAAACGAGGTCGTCCCAAAAAACAACCCCTGCTCACTGTGGAAACCATCCATGAAGGCACTTCCACCTCCCCCCTGAGCCCTCTGGCCCGGGAGAACCCCGCGGGGCTCAGCCGCAGGAGGAAGACTCACACGCTAACCACGCTAGCCCAAATCACATCGGGTTCCATTAGCCCCAATGCTAATGGGTTGAAACTGCAGCGCAGTGAGGGTGGCCATGTCAGGTCGGTGAAGAAGCTGAAGCTGGGGAAGGTGCAGAGTATCCTGAATGAGATCCTATCAGGCTCCGGCCAACATGGCAGCCTGGCACTGAAGTCAGCCTCAGCTCCTGTCTCTTCCACCATGACGGCCATGGCCTCTACCATTGAGGCGCATCTGGGGAAACAAATCAACGTCAGTAAGAGAGGAACCATCTATATCGGGAAAAAGAGAGGGAGGAAGCCACGCTCCAACACCCAAACCCTTCCCCACAGGGGCGGGGCCAAGCCTCCTTTGCCTGTCCCCATGTCCAGCCTGTACAACAGCCTTCTAGTGCCTTCCACCCTCCCTCCCAGCTCCACTACCCTCCTCCTCAGACCCAGTCACACCCTGTCCTCTCTGTGCCTCCCTGGCCCTCGCGGCCCCTACTCTGACTCCACCATGCCCAGCCTGCAGCCTATCAGTGCCCTGCCCTCTAAACCCCTAGGCAGGGGGCTACTGGGAGCCGGCTGGAAGCTGTCTCCCCCGCTCCTCCTGGCCAACTCCCCGTCCCACCTATCTGAGGGGGCAGCATCGGTCAAGGAGGTGACGCTGTCACCCATCAGCGAATCACACAGCGAGGAGACCATTCCCAGCGACAGCGGCATAGGGACAGACAACAACAGCACCTCTGACCAAACAGAGAAGGGAACCAACGCACGACGCAGGTATCTATCTCTCTAGGAGTGAGTCCGTGAGTGAGTTGAGTGCGCGCGTGAGGGTGTTTGTTAGTTAGTAGTAAGTGAATGCAATAGTATGTTCATTAGTTAGTAGTAAGTGAGTGTGTCAGGTAGGTAGGCAGTTAGTTAGTTGATGTTGCCCAGGGGTTTGGTTGAATCCACAGTAGCATCATTGTACATCCAGTTGACAGGATGATGTTGTGTGTTGCAGATACTCATTTGACCTGTCTGGGTTTGAGGCTGCGGAGGCTGCAGCTCTGGAGGCCTCCAGTCGCGGCAGTAGGGGTCGCTGCGTGCGGCAGGCGGCAGTGGTGGACAACTTCCTGTCCCAGCAAGAGAAGAAGCAGAAACACCGCAGGAAGAGGAAGTGCCTGCAGAGCCGCGACCACCTGCACTTCCTGTCTGAGCTAGAAGAGGTATCAAATCAAACCTCCTATTAAAATCTCCTCAAACGTAGTGTATGAGTAGAATGAAGTTACCTCTAGACTTATTGTGTATTATGTGGTTTTAGAGGCAGGGTTCATTGTGATGTCTGGAATAGAACAGATTGAACCGTATCAAACAGATGGAAACCCCAAGTGGTTGATATCTTTCCATTCCAGCCATTAAAATGAGCACATCTTCATATATTTCTAAATAGGCCCACAAGCCTCATCAGGACTGTATTATAACAAAACATTAGGAACTCTTTCCATGACATAGACTGACCAGTTGAATCCAGATTTAAACCATGATCCCTTGTTGATGTCACTTGTTAATTTCACTTCAATCAGGTTCGATGAAGGGGAGGAGACCGGTTAAAGAAGGTGTTTTAAGCCTTGAGACAGTTGAGACATGGATTGTGTATGTGTACGATTCAGAGGGTGAATGGATAAAACAAAAGATTTAAGTGTCTTTAAACGAGGTATGGTAGTGGATGCCAGGTGCACCGGTTTGTGTCAAGAACTGCAAATCTGCTGGGTTTTTCACGCTCAACAGTTTCCTGTGCGTATCAAGAATGGTCCACCACCCAATGGACATCCAGCCAACTTGACCCAACTGTGGGAAGCATTGGAGTCAACATGGGCCAGAATCCCTGTGGAACGCCTTCAACACCTTGTAGATTCCATGCACCAAATAATTGAGGATGTTATGAGGGCAAAAGGGGGGGGGGGGGGGGGTGCAACTCAATATTTGGTAGACTTGATGTATTATCCAGTACTGATTTAATATGACTGTGTTATATTATCCTGTATGGTTGAGCGGTATCTGTGTTTTCATATCGACACGAGGAAATCAAGATGGCAGACAGCTGTAAAGATGTTTCAAACACGGCAGAAAGCTCACAGTATCTGATGCCCGGTCTCTTTATTCATTCAGACACCTCCTTAGATAACTAACTAGCAAGTTAAACTAAGGGGTCACGTTGACGCAACATTTCTGCAATTTTCATGCCGAAAAAAATATAAAACGCGTAAGAAATATCTCAAATGCTTCTTATTGTAATTTCTGCTCGGCATCAGACAAATGTTATGCTTCTGTTGCACTTCTCCACTCGGATAAGAATTCCCAAACGGGCGTTCTATCAGCAGAGGACTCTCTGACCGAGGCGTAGATACTTTTCTCCAGTACGTTTCTCGTTGTAGCCAAGTTACTTGCTCTGGTAAAATGCAAGATTAACTTTAAGCAAAACATTATGAAATGTAGCTGGCTACATTCGTTCGATGATAAACATTATAAATATGATAACTTTTTAATTGTAAGCTCATTTACTTGTCAATACACAGCTTCCGCTTTCTCCCGTTGTGCTATTTACAAACAAACACATGACTGGCTCAACTGTTCCGGGGAACTACGGTAAGCTTCAAAATGTCAAATGTGACAAGTGAAATGAAGAACACAATCTGATTTATCTCCTAACGTATTGCGCAAGTTGACCGCAGGTATTCACTTAAAAAAAATAGCTACAAATATTCAAAAGTATTGAAAAACTGTTTCAACAGTATTGACGCTATTGGAAAAACCATTGCATGGCTATTTCCAAATACCACGGTATACAATATTACTGCCTAAGTCTATTATCCAGTACTGTTAAATGATCTGATATGGCCTCCTCCTCCTCCTCTCCTCTGCCAGGTTGTGGTGAAGCTACAGCAGCTACATGTGTCTCACCGGCGCTACGCCTCCTGCTACCCTCAGCACCCCTACCCCTCCATCTTCCGCCTCAACTTCCACCACCACTACTACCCCCTGACCTACGACCCCTACCCCTGTGACTCCGCCCCTTACTTGCGCAGGACCGCCGAGCTCAAGGCCAAGAGGAGGCGCGGCCGGCCCGCCAAAGCCAGTGAGCCAATCACGTCCAAGCTGCCTTTTGTCCAGGGGTTTGGGTATCCACTGGCAGGGGGGAACTACTATGCACCGTATGCCATGCCTTACGCCCCGCCTCTGAGCCTGGGCTACTACCCCCCAGCACCCCCCCTCTACCTGCCCCACCATTCCCATAGCCCTTCACCACCCTCCCACTTCATGAGGCCTGCTGTCCCCCCTCCTAAGTTCCACTCTGGAGGCCACTCCAAGCTCCAGGCCGGGGCCAAGCTACGGACGTCTAGCGGCCCACTGCAGGCTTCCTCTGGTCGGGGAGAAGGACTGGGATCCCTGGGTGGTGATGGTGGAGGGGTGAGGCTCCACAAGAGGAAACACAAGCACAAACACAAGCACAAGGAAGAGACCCCTCTCCTCTCACCTCATGACAGACAGGAGCTAGGCGGGCTCTTCAGCGGTGCCAAGACCAATGGGCTGCTCAACCTGTTGACTGACAGGCGGGAGATGAACAATCCGAAGCATCAGGAGCAGCAAAGGGGGGGTGGGCGAGGCTCTAGAGGGGGGTCCCGAGGAGCGATGTTTGAGTCGGACCCTCTCTCTTCTCTCTCCATGGACCATGTCCAGTTCCGCCCACACATGCCCGGACAGCCAATGAGCAGCTTCCTGAGCAGCTACAGGAGCCAATCACAGTGGCCAGAGCTGACCTCTGACCTTTTTAGATTGCGGGAGGAGGGCAGTGGGCGTGGCAGAAGAAGGGGCTTAGCAGTGTTCGGAGAGGAAGGGGTGATGTCATTCCACAATGCCAGGAAAGAGAAGAGCCAAGAAACAGAAGAGCCGTTCCACAATGCCAGCCCCACTCTAACAGGTAACAACTTATTACTACTCTATAACAGGCTTATTACCGTGTTATAACAACTTATTACTACTCTATAACAGGCTTATTACCGTGTTATAACACAGCCCCACTCTAACAGGTAACAACTTATTACTACTCTATAACAGGCTTATTACCGTGTTATAACAACTTATTACTACTCTATAACAGGCTTATTACCGTGTTATAACACAGCCCCACTCTAACAGGTAACAACTTATTACTACTCTATAACAGGCTTATTACCGTGTTATAACAACTTATTACTACTCTATAACAGGCTTATTACCGTGTTATAACAACTTATTACTACTCTATAACAGGCTTATTACCGTGTTATAACACAGCCCCACTCTAACAGGTAACAACTTATTACTACTCTATAACAGGCTTATTACCGTGTTATAACACAGCCCCACTCTAACAGGTAACAACTTATTACTACTCTATAACAGGCTTATTACCGTGTTATAACAACTTATTACTACTCTATAACAGGCTTATTACCGTGTTATAACACAGCCCCACTCTAACAGGTAACAACTTATTACTACTCTATAACAGGCTTATTACCGTGTTATAACACAGCCCCACTCTAACAGGTAACAACTTATTACTACTCTATAACAGGCTTATTACCGTGTTATAACAACTTATTACTACTCTATAACAGGCTTATTACCGTGTTATAACAACTTATTACTACTCTATAACAGGCTTATTACCGTGTTATAACACAGCCCCACTCTGACGGCTAACAACTTATTACTACTCTATAACAGGCTTATTACCGTGTTATAACAACTTATTACTACTCTATAACAGGCTTATTACCGTGTTATAACACAGCCCCACTCTGACGGGTAACAACTTATTACTACTCTATAACAGGCTTATTACCGTGTTATAACACAGCCCCGTCTCTCCAGATATCTGATTTTTTTGTACCGATGCGCTGCATTACTTCCAGTCTCTATAGTGAAAACAACATCAGTAATTCCTTCTTCTTCTTCTTCATTTAAAAAAACTTAAACTGTATATATATGATATGGATAGCATATAAGATGTCTGCCCAGTTTTCAGAGCAGACAGATGAACATGTGTAAGCCTATAGCAGACAAAGAGGTAGTCAGCTCCTAAAACACTAAATACTGAACAAATGTGTTTTTGGTACATTCTGTATTCTGAGTGCAGCGAGCACATCTGGCCAGAGAGAGAGAGAGAACGAAACGCATGGCTGGAAAGGACTATAATTCACCAATCTCTCCCTCCCTCCATCCATTCCTCCCAGCCTGCCAATGGTTGGTCCCAGAGATATATGATTCTCAGGTTGTGATTTATATTCTCCAAACAGGCTGTAAAAGGCAGTGGCTGTGTTAACAGAGCTGGCCACCAGCCAGGGCTTTAATGAGTGGGGCCTAGTCCAGTGGAGGGGGAGAGAAGCCAGGGGCTCACTTAGATTACATCCCCCTCCCCGGGGGACCCGCGGGGGGTGACTCACAGACACACTACCCCCTCTCTCTAACCCCCCTTTTTCTCTCTCCTTCCTCCATCTCTCGTTCTGCCCCAGACAGGTTATACCACTTCTTTCTCTCTCTTCCCTCACATCCCTTTCTCTTCTCCCTGTCCCCTATCTTTCTGGCCTCTACTCCCTCCCTCTCTCTCAATAAACTCTCCCCTGTCTCCCTCTCTCTCTCCTCCTTCTCTCACCTACCCTCTTCACTCCCTCTCTCTTCTGTCTCCCCTCCCTCTCTCTCCCCCGTCTCTCCTCACTCTACCAGCATGACTTACTGCTACGCTCCACAGACCAGCCCCAGCCCAATTAAAACACACACACACACACACACACACACACACACACACACACACACACACACACACACACACTGATCTAAAATTCATATTATCCTCCACTCTTGTGTGATTGAATGTGTTTCTAAATCATTTCCTCCCTGTGATTGGGTGTTTATCTGAGCCTGATTTGAACTGTGTGTGTGTGTGTGTGTGTGTGTGTGTGTGTGTGTGGTGTGTGCTCCCACTAATCAGCAGGTTCCACTGCAGCTGACAGCAATCTCTCACATAATAATTTGTATAAAAGCAGGTCATCCTTTTTGCAGAGTTAATGAGAGTGATTTTCTCTTTGCGTACACACACACACACAAACAATAGAATCCTTCCTCCTGCAGTTGGCTGAAAGCTCTGGAGAGCAGTGTACCTTAAACACAGATCTTACCATACCCAAATCTTATTGAATAGGGTGGAGGACGCAAAACAGAACTGCCTTCAGATCAGTCACAGAGCTATAGACACTGAAGAACTGCCTTCAGATCAGTCACAGAGCTATAGACACTGAAGAACTGCCTTCAGATCAGTCACAGAGCTATAGACCCTGAAGAACTGCCTTCAGATCAGTCACAGAGCTATAGACAATGAAGAACTGCCTTCAGATCAGTCACGGAGCAATAGACACTGAAGAACTGCCTTCAGATCAGTCACAGAGCTATAGACACTGAAGAACTGCCTTCAGATCAGTCACAGAGCTATAGACACTGAAGAACTGCTGAAGGTCATCATTTTTTATGATACATATATGCAGCTCGTAAATTTCTGCTACTTAATGTGTGTGTGTATGTGTGTGTGTGTGTCCGCACCTAATAAATTGCTGCTACTCAGTGCTTAGCGTATTAGACTAATGACTCTTTGTCTCAGTAGAAGAGAGGCTATGGACAGGAGGCTTTATTATACAGAACACTATGGACAGGAGGCTTTATTATACAGAACACTATGGACAGGAGGCTTTATTATACAGAACACTATGGACAGGAGGCTTTATACAGAACACTATGGACAGGAGGCTTAATTATACAGAACACTATGGACAGGAGGATTTATACAGAACACTATGGACAGGAGGCTTTATTATACAGAACACTATGGACAGGAGGCTTAATTATACAGAACACTATGGACAGGAGGCTTTATTATACAGAACACTATGGACAGGAGGCTTTATACAGAACACTATGGACAGGAGGCTTTATTATACAGAACACTATGGACAGGAGGCTTTATTATACAGAACACTATGGACAGGAGGCTTTATACAGAACACTATGGACAGGAGGCTTTATTATACAGAACACTATGGACAGGAGGCTTTATACAGAACACTATGGACAGGAGGCTTTATTATACAGAACACTATGGACAGGAGGCTTTATTATACAGAACACTATGGACAGGAGGCTTTATTATACAGAACACTATGGACAGGAGGCTTTATACAGAACACTATGGACAGGAGGCTTAATTATACAGAACACTATGGACAGGAGGATTTATACAGAACACTATGGACAGGAGGCTTTATTATACAGAACACTATGGACAGGAGGCTTAATTATACAGAACACTATGGACAGGAGGCTTTATTATACAGAACACTATGGACAGGAGGCTTTATACAGAACACTATGGACAGGAGGCTTTATTATACAGAACACTATGGACAGGAGGCTTTATTATACAGAACACTATGGACAGGAGGCTTTATACAGAACACTATGGACAGGAGGCTTTATTATACAGAACACTATGGACAGGAGGCTTTATACAGAACACTATGGACAGGAGGCTTTATTATACAGAACACTATGGACAGGAGGCTTTATTATACAGAACACTATGGACAGGAGGCTTTATTATACAGAACACTATGGACAGGAGGCTTTATTATACAGAACACTATGGACAGGAGGCTTTATACAGAACACTATGGACAGGAGGCTTTATTGTACAGAACACTATGGACAGGAGGCTTTATTATACAGAACACTATGGACAGGAGGCTTTATTATACAGAACACTATGGACAGGAGGCTTTATTATACAGAACACTATGGACAGGAGGCTTTATTATACAGAACACTATGGACAGGAGGCTTTATACAGAACACTATGGACAGGAGGCTTTATTATACAGAACACTATGGACAAGAGGCTTTATTATACAGAACACTATGGACAGGAGGCTTTATTATACAGAACACTATGGACAGGAGGCTTTATTATACAGAACACTATGGACAGGAGGCTTTATACAGAACACTATGGACAGGAGGCTTTATTATACAGAACACTATGGACAGGAGGCTTTATACAGAACACTATGGACAGGAGGCTTTATTATACAGAACACTATGGACAGGAGGCTTTATTATACAGAACACTATGGACAGGAGGCTTTATTATACAGAACACTATGGACAGGAGGCTTTATACAGAACACTATGGACAGGAGGCTTTATAAAGAACACTATGGACAGGAGGCTTTATACAGAACACTATGGACAGGAGGCTTTATTATACAGAACACTATGGACAGGAGGCTTTATACAGAACACTATGGACAGGAGGCTTAATTATACAGAACACTATGGACAGGAGGCTTTATTATACAGAACACTATGGACAGGAGGCTTAATTATACAGAACACTATGGACAGGAGGCTTTATTATACAGAACACTATGGACAGGAGGCTTTATTATACAGAACACTATGGACAGGAGGCTTTATATAGAACACTATGGACAGGAGGCTTTATTATACAGAACACTATGGACAGGAGGCTTTATACAGAACACTATGGACAGGAGGCTTTATTATACAGAACACTATGGACAGGAGGCTTTATTATACAGAACACTATGGACAGGAGGCTTTATACAGAACACTATGGACAGGAGGCTTTATACAGAACACTATGGACAGGAGGCTTTATACAGAACACTATGGACAGGAGGCTTTATTATACAGAACACTATGGACAGGAGGCTTTATACAGAACACTATGGACAGGAGGCTTAATTATACAGAACACTATGGACAGGAGGCTTTATTATACAGAACACTATGGACAGGAGGCTTAATTATACAGAACACTATGGACAGGAGGCTTTATTATACAGAACACTATGGACAGGAGGCTTTATTATACAGAACACTATGGACAGGAGGCTTTATTGTACAGAACACTATGGACAGGAGGCTTTATACAGAACACTATGGACAGGAGGCTTTATTATACAGAACACTATGGACAGGAGGCTTTATTATACAGAACACTATGGACAGGAGGCTTTATTATACAGAACACAATGGACAGGAGGCTTTATTATACAGAACACTATGGACAGGAGGCTTTATACAGAACACTATGGACAGGAGGCTTTATACAGAACACTATGGACAGGAGGCTTTATTATACAGTACACTATGGACAGGAGGCTTTATTATACAGAACACTATGGGACAGGAGGCTTTATTATACAGAACACTATGGACAGGAGGCTTTATACAGAACACTATGGACAGGAGGCTTTATTATACAGAACACTATGGACAGGAGGCTTTATTATACAGAACACTATGGACAGGAGGCTTTATTATACAGAACACTATGGACAGGAGGCTTTATACAGAACACTATGGACAGGAGGCTTAATTATACAGAACACTATGGACAGGAGGCTTTATTATACAGAACACTATGGACAGGAGGCTTTATTATACAGAACACTATGGGACAGGAGGCTTTATTATACAGAACACTATGGACAGGAGGCTTAATTATACAGAACACTATGGACAGGAGGCTTTATTATACAGAACACTATGGACAGGAGGCTTTATTATACAGAACACTATGGACAGGAGGCTTTATTATACAGAACACTATGGACAGGAGGCTTTATACAAAACACTATGGACAGGAGGCTTTATACAGAACACTATGGACAGGAGGCTTTATTATACAGAACACTATGGACAGGAGGCTTTATACAGAACACTATGGACAGGAGGCTTTATTATACAGAACACTATGGACAGGAGGCTTAATTATACAGAACACTATGGACAAGAGGCTTTATTATACAGAACACTATGGACAGGAGGCTTTATTATACAGAACACTATGGACAGGAGGCTTAATTATACAGAACACTATGGACAGGAGGCTTTATTATACAGAACACTATGGACAGGAGGCTTTATACAGAACACTATGGACAGGAGGCTTTATTATACAGAACACTATGGACAGGAGGCTTTATTATACAGAACACTATGGACAGGAGGCTTTATACAGAACACTATGGACAGGAGGCTTTATACAGAACACTATGGACAGGAGGCTTTATTATACAGAACACTATGGACAGGAGGCTTTATTATACAGAACACTATGGGACAGGAGGCTTTATACAGAACACTATGGACAGGAGGCTTTATTATACAGAACACTATGGGACAGGAGGCTTTATTATACAGAACACTAAATGTTTTATTCCCATCACATCTTTCATATATATGAAGATCTCAATTCCTTTGGGCAAGTTTACAATTTCAGAGTCAAGAGTAAACGGTTTATGTCTTTTGAAATCATCAGCAAGCCATTTGATTGCTGTGAGTACCGATGATGGGCAGATTATGAATGAATTTGTGTGTCATACTTCCTGTTGTCTTTCAAGTCATCTTAGATAGACCAATAGAAATGTGAATAGTATATCACATTTCTCAATCGGTAGTTAGTACTGTGTTAGTACTGTTACACTGTCACCCAGAGATACTGAAGAACCACAGTGAAAAGGAGAGGGAGAGGGGGGCGAGAGCAGGGAGGATAGAGAGAGGGAGAGAGCAGGGAGGATAGAGAGAGGGAGAGAGCAGCGAGGATATAAAGAGGGAGAGAGCAGGCAGGATAGAGAGAGGGAGAGAGCAGGGAGGATAGAGAGAGGGAGAGAGCAGAGAGGATAGAGAGAGGGAGAGAGCAGGGCGGATAGAAAGAGAGAGAGAGCAGGGAGGATAGAGAGAGAGAGAGAGCAGGGAGGATAGAGAGAGGGAGAGAGAGGGAGAGAGCAGGGAGGATAGAGCGAGAGAGCAGGGAGGATAGAGAGAGGGAGAGAGAGAGCAGGGAGGATAGAGAGAGGGAGAGAGCAGGGAGGATAGAAAGAGAGAGAGCTCAGGGAGGATAGAGAGAGAGAGAGAGAGAGAGCAGGAGGATAGAGAGAGGGAGAGAGCAGGGATGATAGAGAGAGAGAGAGCAGGGATGAGAGAGAGAGAGAGAGCAGAGAGGATAGAGAGAGGGAGAGAGCAGGGAGGATAGAGAGAGAGAGCAGGGAGGATAGAGAGAGAGGGAGAGAGCATGGATGATAGAGGGAGAGAGCATAGACGATATAGAGAGAGGGAGAGAGCATGGAGGATAGAGGGAGACAGCTGGGAGGATATAGAGAGAGAGCATAGATGATATAGAGAGAGGGAGAGAGCATGGAGGATAGAGAGAGGGAGAGAGCAAGGAGGATAGAGAGAGGGAGAGAGCAGGGAGGATAGAGAGAGGGAGAGAGCAGGGAGGATAGAGAGGGGGAGAGAGCAGGGAGGATAGAAAGAGGGAGAGAGCAGGGATGATAGAGAGAGGGAGAGAGAGCAGGGAGGATAGAGAGAGAGCGCAGGGAGGATAGAAAGAGAGAGAGAGCAGGGAGGATAGAAAAAGGGAGAGAGCAGGGAGGATAGAGAGAGGGAGAGAGCAGGGAGGATAGAGAGAGAGAGCTTGGAAGATGGCGAGAGCAGGGATAATATAGAGAGAGGGAGAGAGCATGGAGGATAGAGGGAGAGAGCACAGATGATATAGAGAGAGGGGGAGAGCATGGAGGATAGAGGAAGAGAGCAGGGAGGATATAGAGAGAGAGCATAGACGATATAGAGAGAGGGAGAGAGCATGGAGGATAGAGGGAGAGAGCAGGGAGGATATAGAGAGAGAGCATAGACGATATAGAGAGAGGGAGAGCGCATGGAGGATAGAGGGAGAGAGCAGGGAGGATATAGAGAGAGGGAGAGAGCATGGGGGATAGAGGGAGAGAGCAGGGAGGATATAGAGAGAGAGCATATACGATATAGAGAGAGGGAGAGAGCATGGAGGATAGAGAGAGGGAGCATGGAGGACAGAGAGAGAGAGCATGGATGATAGAGAGAGAGTGAGAGAGCAGGGAGGATAGAGAGAGAGTGAGAGAGCAGGGAGGATATAGAGAGAGGGAGAGAGCAGGGAGGATATAGAGAGAGAGCATGGAGGATAGAGAGAGAGGGAGAGAGCAGGGAGGATATATATATATATAGCGAGAGAGAGAGAGAGCATGGAGGATATAGAGAGAGGGAGAGAGCAGGGAGGATATATATATAGAGAGAGAGCAGGGAGAATAGAGAGAGGGGGAGAGAGCAGGGAGTATAGAGGGAGAGAGCAGGGAGGATATATATATATAGAGAGAGAGAGCAGGGAGGATATAAAGAGAGGGAGCGAGCAGGGAGAATATAGAGAGAGGGAGAGAGCAGGGAGATTTTAGAGAGAGAGGGAGAGAGCAGGGAGGATATAGAGGGAGAGAGCAGGGAGAATATAAAGAGAGGGAGCGAGCAGGGAGATTTTAGAGAGAGAGGGAGAGAGCAGGGAGGATATAGAGAGAGAGGGAGAGAGCAGGGAGGATATAGAGAGAGGGAGCGAGCAGGGAGAATATAGAGAGAGGGAGAAAGCAGGGAGATTTTAGAGAGAGAGGGAGAGAGCAGGGAGAT
This sequence comes from Oncorhynchus mykiss, assembly GCF_057628025.1. Classification (NCBI taxonomy): domain Eukaryota; kingdom Metazoa; phylum Chordata; class Actinopteri; order Salmoniformes; family Salmonidae; genus Oncorhynchus; species Oncorhynchus mykiss. The sequence continues at coordinate 32,559,296 of NC_143027.1, read as the reverse complement.
TTTAGCGAGAGAAGGAGAGAGCAGGGAGAATATAGAGAGAGGGAGAGAGCAGGGAGAATATAGAGAGAGGGAGAGAGCAGGGAGATTTTAGAGAGAGAAGGAGAGAGCAGGGAGAATATAGAGAGAGGGAGAGAGCAGGGAGAATATAGAGAGAGGGAGAGAGCAGGGAGGATATAGAGAGAGGGAGAGAGCAGGGAGAATATAGAGAGAGGGAGAGAGCAGGGAGGATATAGAGAGAGGGAGAGAGCAGGGAGAATATAGCGAGAGGGAGAGAGCAGGGAGGATATAGAGAGGGAGAAAGCAGGGAGGATAGAGAGAGGGAGAGAGCAGGGAGGATATAGCGAGAGGGAGAGAGCAGGGAGGATATAGAGAGAGGAAGAGAGCAGGGAGAATAGAGAGAGAGGGAGAGAGCAGGGAGGATAGAGAGAGAGGGAGAGAGCATGGAGGATATAGAGAGAGGGAGCGAGCAGGGAGAATATAGAGAGAGGGAGAGCGCAGGGAGATTTTAGAGAGAGCAGGGAGAATATAGAGAGAGGGAGAGAGCAGGGAAGATATAGCAAGAGGGAGAGAGCAGGGAGGATATAGAGAGAGGGCGAGAGCAGGGAGAATATAGAGAGAGGGAGAGAGCAGGGAGGATATAGAGAGAGGGAGAGAGCAGGGAGAATATAGAGAGAGGGAGAGAGCAGGGAGAATAGAGAGAGAGGGAGAGAGCAGGGAGGATAGAGAGAGAGAGAGCAGGGAGAATATAGAGAGAGAGCAGGGAGGATAGAGAGAGAGAGAGCATGGAGGATGTAGAGAGAGAGAGAGAGAGAGAGAGAGCATGGAGGATGTAGAGAGAGAGAGAGAGAGAGAGAGCATGGAGGATGTAGAGGGAGAGAGAGAGAGAGCATGGAGGATATAGAGAGAGAGAGAGCAAGCACGTTTAAAGGCTGCTGGTTTGGGCCTGTTATGTCTGATTGTGATTTTCCTCCATTTTGGCTCTGGTCCAGTCTGGGAACGTAGCCCAGAGAGAAGAGGGGGGGGTGTAAGGTGAGGGAGGGAGAGATGGAGAGAGAGAGAGAGAGGGAGGGAGGGAGAGAGGGAGGGAGGGAGAGAGAGAGAGAGCTGCGTGTATGAAGAGCAGAGTGCCCAGTTTACCAGCATTGAAGGAAACAATATGGCTCCAGTTTCCTCTGCTCAGCCACTCTTCTTATGCTGTGTGTGTGTGTGTGTGTGTGGTGTGTGTGTGTGTGTGTGTGTGTGTGTGTGTGTGTGTGTGTGTGTGTGTGTGTGTGTGTGTGTGTGTGTGTGTGTGTGTGTGTGTGTGTGTGTGTGTGTGTGTGTGTGTGTGTGTGTGTGTGTGTGTTTGCATTGCGAATATGTGTGTTGTGTGTGTCTGGCCTGTTTGCCAGTCTGTGCTCCAGATGCGTAGAAACACTATTGTGTAGAGACACATTTAATGGTTGAAGGAGACATTTCTGTGGATTTCCTGCTAGCAGAATGGAAGCTCCACACTCTCTCAATTCAATTCAATTCAAAGGGGCTTTATTGGGCTGGGAAACATTTCTCTCTCTCCATCACTCTCTCTCCTCTCCACTCTTTAGCACAGGATGGGAATCTCTACTTCTGTCTCATCTGCAATGTAGGCCTGAATATGGAGGAAATTAGCAGGAAGCAGTTCAAACAAAAACAGTGTTTCTGTCAATGAGCAAAATTTGCATATGTCTCATCCAATTTTTGCATTCAGGCCAAGTCTTTCTTGCTGACATCGTCTTGTGAACAACTCTGATTTTGCCTTAGTTTCATTGTCATATCAAATATCTTGTTAAATGGTGGTCTTGTAAAATGCCCCCCTCTCTTTCCCCTTCCTCTTCTCCATCTGTTAAGTCAATGAGCTTTGCCATCTTCATTCAATATCTTACATTGCCAAAGTGCGATCACATAACTCTCTTTTCTCTCTCTCTCCTCTCTCTGTTTACTTACTCTCTCTCTCTCTCTCTCTCTCTCTCTCTCTCTCTCTCTCTCTCTCTCTCTCTCTCTCTCTCTCTCTCTCTCTCTCTCTCTCTCTCTCTCTCTCTCTCTCAGGTAAGAGGAGGTATAAGCGTCATGAGGTGGAACAGATCCACGGTGAGGTCAGGAGGATGTGTTCTCTCAACAACGTGCTCAACAGTCAGAGGAGTTTTGAGCACGTGCAGAAGATCCTGCGTGTGAAGCGTCTCCAGCGCCAGGCCAAGACTGGCAACAACGTCGTCAAGAGGCGACCTGGTCGCCCCCGGAAACACCCTATTGATGATTCTGAACCCACCAGTTATGGGAGGGACGAAGGGAGGGGCTTCGGGATGCCGGTGTTGGAGAGGTGTGTGGACCTACCGGGTAGGCGGAGCTTAAGACCAAGTCCCATCCCCCAGCCTCTGGAGTTTTCCAATCACGACTCTATCTCAGTGGCCATTGAGACGGTGGTGCACCGAGCACGCTCTCTGGCGCCCCCACCGGCCAGAGGAAGGAAACGTAGGGGGAGGTGCAGGAGAGAGGAGGGAGGGGATATGGCCTTCCACTAGCCAATCAGACAGCATCACAGTTGCAGATAGATAGATTAGCTCTGGGCTATCAGAGAGCTGGTGAGAGGAGCCAACACTGGCCAAATGCTGCATTCAAAACCAAGTGGGAAGGTAGTATTTACCACATACGACTGGAAAAATCCACGGGAACGCCTCTCCAACTGGTAATTACTAGTGGGAAACGCAACTATCGTTGCACCTAATAAGGAAATTACCTCGATAACACCATTTTCAGCAAATAAATGCAACAACAAAACATTCTTTTTAAAAAGCTATGGTTTTTTAACACCATAATTTGTTTACAAGCATGATAGCGGTACTTTTAGTTTATGGTTAACGAAGCTTGTTGGCCATTAGCCAATCAGCGTTTCTCAACGAGTTCAAAGCATGTGAATGCATCCAACTGGTAATCACCCCTTTACAACTGGGTAATTACCACCTACCCACTTGGTGATGAACACAGCAATAGCAGCCAAACAGACAGCAATGCTGGGACCACCTCTGTGCACTTTGACCTAATGGCTTGTCTGTTTTTCTTCTATGATTGGATATAAGGAGAGTGACTGCAGTAGGTCTCTATGAAGGAACATTAGGAGAGGAGTAGTGTTTAACTCTGAACGAGTTAAGAGGGGAGGAGTGTTGCACTCTGAATGAGAGTGCCACTGAGGACGAACAGTCTCTTATCATACATGTATGTGATACAATGATGCGTACCGTCCTATAATATGATACTATGTATGGTACTTTATGCTACAATATCTGATACTATACGGCACTCTTTGATAAGATGCTGTATGATACTATGGTACTATACAGTATGAGATACTATGGTACTTTATAATACTCTTTATCTGAATGTGGCATTAGCCACGTCTCTACCAGCAGACTGGGGGGTGGTGATTGGATAATATGATACTGTGCAGCTCTGATCATTTTTTTGCCTTCTCTAATGAAGCTAGTTAATGACCACCTACCTTACCCCACTCACCCTTCTATCCCTCACCTCTCATACCCACAGAATCTAAGACCAGTAACTCACCCTACCCACTAGCCCCTTCTACACCCTGTCTACTCCCCCTGCCCTGTCCTGGGCATGGATACTATAAAGGCAATATGTTGGACTGAGCTTCCCTGGCTGTAGGTCTCTACAGCTGTGGTCTAACTGTACATAGGAGCATACTCCACTTTCACCCGCTTTTTACCACGGGGAAAACAGCCTATCTACATGTACTGGCTTATATCAAATAGAAGTGTTGTACAATAGACCATAAACGTCGGGATTGTTGTTTTATTACCAAAAATAGACCTGGATGGGACTCAAGACCTGTTTGTTTTCAGACTGAAGGAACCACATGTATTCATTCATTTATTTTGTGTATGAGAAGGCCATCACACACATGGGAATATCAGGCGTGTTTGACGAAACCTTGGTTTTAATGCACTATATAAACATACGCTTACATTTAATCAAAAGTCAGCACTTACATGCTTGTTCTAGCCTTACGTTTTGGCCTTGACTTCAATGGTGAATATCCATTCAGAAACATGTGCATTCATTTAATCAATTTGAATATGCAGGACGCTCAGCCAATGGTGTCAAACCTAAGCCCAAGTCTGAGATTTGATTGGACAGTGAAGCTGGAGGAGGGTTAATGATCAGTGTTTTGTAGTGAGTGTGTGGTACTCTAAAGATTCTGTCTGAGTAGTGGTTGAAAAACAACATAACACAAAATGTAAAGATTGGAATAGGAAAACCAAAGTCTCAGAGATATGTGTGTTTCACAGACTTGTCAGGTGTGGGGTTGTCAGCATTCTCAATCTGCAGTTAAACACACCAGCTAGCTATCATGTCTTCAGTATTTCAGAAAATACCAGTGGGTCAGTATTTCATTGGGGACCTGTAAATGTAATGTAAACTTGGGAAGCCTCTCCTCTCTCTGTGAGGGTCTTGTCAGCTCCAGCAGTTCTGCACGTGCCTTATGTTTGTTTCTTAAACCATCACATCTCATTTTGGGGGAATTCAAAATGGTGGAGAAGTTACTGCGATTGAAACCACGTACTTATGATTGTGCATTTACGACACGTGTGTCTTAGCAACCACAACGCGGGCACTACCTGTGTCCCTTTGCAGCCATACGTACAACAGGCCTGATTCCATTTCAGTTGCAAGCCCCTTGTGCTCACCCTGGCTCTTTGGAGTGAACAGATGTTAAAAGGCTCGTTTAAGCTCTATGGGAACGAAAAATGGATCCATCACGTACACTATTACACACATCCAGTCCTTTCATATCTGAGCGCTGTGAGCAACGGAGGTGGTAAGAGCCAGGGAAAGGGGCCCTGAACTTAAATGGAACCAGGCCCCAGGCGGTGGACAGGCTGTGCCAGGGGAGTTGTATTGGGAACCATGCTGTCTTACGTAGTTGTTTGCTATGCATCAGGTCTGGCCTGGGCTGTCTGAGGGAATCCACCCTTCCACAAAGACAAATAAGTGTCTTATTTACCCAATAAAACATGAAGTCATTTAACCAGAAGTGTGAATAATAACAGTAATAATTTGTAAAGCGTTGTGCAGAAAGTGACTATCATTTCATGTCAACTTTAGTGACTGCAGCTCCCTGCAGTGCTGCCTTAATCAGAAGTCAAGCTCCAGTACTGAAGTGTTTGTCTGTTGTAAATAGTGTCTGTTCTGTTGTGTTCTGTTGTGTTCTGCCTGCATGGATACAAACTGGGCTCAGTTACGTACGCTGGTATAGCCTAAACCTAAACCTATCGTAGACCCCAGACCTATCGTAGACCCCAGACCTATCGTAGACCACAGACCTATCATAGACCACAGACCTATCGTAGACCACAGACCTATCTTAGACCACATTTGACATTAGAGCCAGCAAGACCCCATAAGTCAGTCCCTATCCATCCATCAATTAGAATGTTCGTCAAACAATCATCGCAAGGTTGAGATCCCAGGGCCTGTGCCAGCCTATGATAGTATCTCTCATTGCACTTCAGCTAAGACCAAGAACCCTCATTGGCTAGCAGCTATACTCCCCTGAGCCAATGGGTGCCTAGTGCAGCAGTGTGTGCGTGTGTGTGGGACTTGCTCAGAGGGCATTACCAAAAATACACCTGTCCTTGTCAGTGTGTGTGTCAGCTCACACACTGCGCAGAGACTGAGCCTGAACTGGATCTCATAAGGAATCTAGATGTAGTCTAGGTTGGTCTAAGGAATCTAGATGTATTCTAGGTTGGTCTAAGGAATCTAGATGTAGTCTAGGTTTGGTCTACGGAATCTAGATGTAGTCTAGGATTGGTCTAAGGAATCTAGATGTAGTCTAGGTTTGGTCTAAGGAATCTAGATGCAGTCAAGGATTGGTCTAATGAATTTAGATGTAGTCTAGGATTGGTCTAATGAGTCTAGATGTAGTCTAGGATTGGTCTAATGAATCTAGATGTATTCTAGGATTGGTCTAATGAATCTAGATGTATTCTAGGATTGGTCTAATGAATCTAGATGTATTCTAGGATTGGTCTAATGAATCTAGATGTAGTCTAGGATTGGTCTAATGAATCTAGATGTGGTTTAAGGGGTCTATAGGCTTGGCAGCTCAATATTCCATGGTCGGTCTCTGATGTTTGAGTTAAAGCCACTAGGATCTGTCTGTTTCTCTCTCTACCAGCCGATGTTCCGGTGCCTTCTACAGCTGACTAGTATTGTCCCGATCCTCTGCTTTAACGCTACACAAGACCCATCGCGTGGTCCAGTACAGTCCCGTACGGTCAAGTTGGGTTTTGCGGTCTTTTGTTATGTACTGGGTTCTGTATTCACTCTGGTCCAACTGTATGACTGGTATGACTCCAGGTAGAAGTTTACCCAACCCTAAATCCTAATCTTCATCATCAGGGGGAAGAAGGAACATCTGGTCCTGGATCAGTGGTTAGGGAAGACCTCTGCCTCTACACTGAGACCAGTCTGACCAGTCCAGGACAGCCACTGGAGCTGAATCATACTGCATGCGCCTCAAATCACAGCCTACATAGTGTACTACCACAGAACCTGTTCCAACGCAGTGCGCTGGTATGGAGTCATTTGAGAAGCAGCCACAGTCTCTACTATAATATGTGTAGTCATTAACATATGTGTTATGTTTCCAAGCTTTAATGTTGTTCAACGCTGAACACGCAGACGAAGCGTCGATGAGGAAACCAATAAATGTACTTTGCAAGAGCACAAAGTGAGCTCTTAACTGTGTTGGCATATTTGAGTTGGAATACATAGTGTATTTGAACCTTTTTACTAGAGTGGGTTTAACTTTATTTGCATGCTCCACTTGATTGTATGCATTACGATTTTAGACGAGCGGAGAAGTTGACTTTCAGTTGCATTTGGAGCAAGACTTGTACATTGTTTGATATGTTTGTTTTTGTAATGGATTTTTAATTCATAAAGCATTTTTGTACATTGTATGAATATTAAAAATGGCAAATATTTGACATGTAGACATAAGTAAATACTTAGATGCTCATGCATATGCATATATCCTTCTTAGTATGTATGTGTAAATGTACACATATTTTGTATTTGCCTTCACTCATATACAGATATATGTCATATGCACATATACATGCAATATACTGTATATGTATAGCCATGTCTGCTGGCATGCTTCTGGTCATGTTTACTTAACATGATCTTGTCGTCTTTATTTTCATTTTTTTTCTCTTTTCTCTGAGGAAAAGCTCGTTCTTTTGCTACCGTTTTCCTGGCTGGCCGCATTGGGCACTTATTAAGATGAAATTGAACTTGTTCATGTTATTCATTGTGTGAAATAATAAATGAGTTTATTGAAAGCTGATGATGTCATTGGTGTGTTTTTTGTTCTTCGGCCTTTCATTGAGGTAACCTTCAACATGGAGACATGGGGTTTGTTCTTCGGCCTTTCCTTGAGGTAACCTTCAACATGGAGACATGGGGTTTGTTCTTCGGCCTTTCCTTGAGGTAACCTTCCACATGGAGACATGGGGTTTGTTCTTCGGCCTTTCCTTGAGGTAACCTTCCACATGGAGACATGGGGTTTGTTCTTCGGCCTTTCCTTGAGGTAACCTTCCACATGGAGACATGGGGTTTGTTCTTCGGCCTTTCCTTGAGGTAACCTTCCACATGGAGACATGGGGTTTGTGCTTCGGCCTTTCCTTGAGGTAACCTTCCACATGGAGACATGGGGTTTTTGTCCTAATTGGCACCTTATTTCCTATATAGTGCACATCTTTTGACCAGCGCTCTGGTCAAAAGTAGTGCACTATATAGGGAATAGGATAGCGTTTGGAACTCCTCCAGGCAGTAACCTTCATCAGGGAGAATGGAACATTCTTCAGAAAGCTTAATGCCATGCAGGAAAGTGTTATTATGCGCCAGATTATACAACGGATAGTTCTGGTCCCAGATGCTGATTGGCTGAAAATGTGTTCCAGGTGTGATTTACGTTGTGATAAACACACCCGACCCCTACTCTCCTCTTCCGCCTCGTTTTACGTGTCACCCTCTGTGTGTGTAAATTAGATGGCTGCAGTAAGCTGTGCAGTGCTGCAGAGCCCCAGTATCATGTTTTTACTAGGAAGCATCTTATCACGTCCTCCGACACTTACATACATGTTTTCTCACACATTGTCACGTTACATTCTCACACACTCTTCTAGCTTACAGTGCATCACGCACATATACACACACTCAGGCACTCTTAGTCTCTCTCACACACATTTTCCCTACCATTAGCGTAACCTACAGAGTATACCCTCTACTGTCTCGCTCTCACTCTCTCTCTGTTAGCTCATCAGGAGCTATGCAGGGTGGGCTGGGCTGCAGGCCACTCTGTGATTGGTGTAGGCTGAGAGCAAAGTGCCTTACCATTGGCCGCGGCCACCTTGTAAAAATCTCCTGTTTCCATGGTTGCAGTGTGAACTGCCCAAATGTGTCTCTGTGCATTTGGTGTAGTGCTGATCGAAATGTTGGCACCAGTGTTGTTGCGCTTAAATCATTCCTATTTGATGGAACTCGGAGCTGCAGTGGTGTCACATTTAAACCACTCCCCTCAGGAGCCCATGTGTGGATGCTCACCATGCTGGCACTGTTCAGCAGTACACTCGTCTTTAGGCGACCCTAGGGGGCAGGCACCTTACGCATTTTAAACCAAAAACCTTAATCCTAACCCCAGATAAAGGACATATATAGCTCACCAAGTTTTTTTCATTCATTTTGTTCCCCATTGCGATGTAGTGATTTCTAGCATCTACGGACTACCACAACTCTCTCCACAGATCTAACTACATGAAAGGTTGCACAGTGAAATGACAGATGTACCAAACATTTGCGTATGTGTTGAACTAGACAGTAAAGGTTAAAATACTGTAATAATATGCTCCGTCACCACAGACTGTTGATGTCTGGTCACTATGGAAGGTAGGCCTGCTCTCTAGCACAGTGCATCCAAAATGGCACTGTATGGGACCTGGTTAAAAGGGTGCCATTTAGGACACAGCCATTTGGTCCACACTGGACTCCCTAAAAACATGCCACTTCGCCCGAAGACTGTCCCTGGTCCACACAGCTATGGCAGAGACTGGAGATGACCTCTGGTGGTTCGAAATTAAACTACACCCTGACTATTACTGTCCACAGCCCGACACACACACAAACCAACAAAGCAGGGCAGTGATTTGAATATATCTGTATAGATTACAGATGCTTATAATGGTTATCTCCTTTGCTTCAACTACACTGACCAGAAAACATAGGATAGGTGAAAGCAATATGGTGGATGGTCAGATGTTTTTACTAGTTCTTTCACATCCCCTACATAAAGGACAGGTGGCCGTGTTAGAGAGAGGGGGCCTCTTTGAGCACCTTTGAGTGTGTGAGTCACACAGTAGTTATTCCGCATAGCCTGTAACACTACAGATCTGGAGGAATCTGCTCTGCATAGAGATGGCCTCTGTTGCCACGGTGACAGTATGACTCATGGCAGTTTTGTGAGTGAAGCTGTCTTTTTAGTATGAGAGAGTGTGTGTGTGTGTGTGTGTGTGTGTGTGTGTGTGTGTACTTGCATAGTCTGTTTGTGTGTATATGTGTGTGTGTGGTGCATTTCTACCTTTGTTCATTTGCTGAGCCTTCATTAGCAGATCAGTTTAAATGTTATTAATGCTCTCAGCATTTAGTTAATACATCTCTTAGTTAGGGTAGCCTACTTAATCTCTCTATTTTCTCTCTCCCTCCCTCCTCTAGTCTTTCTCCCCTCCCGTCTCTACCTCCCTCCTCTATTCTCTCTCTCTCTCCCCCGTCCCTCACTCGCTCTTTCTCTCCATCTCATCCATTCAGTCCTTCAGCTATGTTAATCAGCTGTCTTTCTGTCAGTGGTAATTCTCTAGTAGACAGGTCTATTATACCACAGAGTCATATATTATTAATGATCCCCCACAGGGAACACACACATGCACCCCAGCAGAATGAGGTTCGAAATAGAGATGTTTCCCCTCGGGGGGCGGGCTCAGAGAGGGGGCTGCCAGTCAATCAGCAGTCAGATCAAATAGATTAGCTCATGATGTCATGCACTGTCACACCCTGATCTGTTTCACCTGTCTTGTGCTTGTCTCCACCCCCCACCAGGTGTCTCCTATTTTGCCCATTATCCCCTGTGTATTTATACTTGCGTTTTCTGTCTGTTTGTTGCCAGTTCGTCTTGTCAAGTCGTCCCAGCGTGTTTTTCCTCCAGCGTGTTCTAGTCTTCCTGGTTCCGACCTGTTTTTGCCTGCCCTGACCCTGAGCATGGCTGCAGTTCTTCTCCTGCATGACTCTTATTAGGATTACTGATCTGTGCCTGTCCTGGACCTGTCATCTGCCTATCCCTTGTATATAATAAATCTCTGAGACTCGAACCATCTGCCTCCTGTGTCTGCATCTGGGTCTCATCCTGTGTCGTTATAGTACGAACTGGCCATGACTGACCCAGCAGACTTGGACCAGCTCTGCAATGCTGTCTGCCTGCAAGGAGTCACCATTAGAAGACACGAGGAGCTACTTCAGAACCTTATGGAAGGACTCCATACCTCGGCGGAAGCCATGACCAGGGTTTCAAGTCGGGCAGCAAGCCACAACGGAAACCTCCTGGATGCTCAGTAACGCGCTAACAGCGGTGCTTTTCCCCAGCCTAATCCGGCTTCCCAAGAACCCCGCTTACCTCCTCTGGAGCGCTATGTTGGCGATCCTGGAACCTGCTGGGTGTTTCTCTGCCAGTGTTCCCTCAACTTTGAGCTGCAGCCCTCGTCGTTTCCTTCAGATCGTTTGAAGATAGCGTATCTCATTACGCTGATGTCTGGAAGAGCGATCGCCTGGTCTATGACGATGTGGGAGCAACAATCCACCATTTGCCTACGTCTGGAGGATTTTGTACCGGAGGTGAGGAAGGTGTTTGATTATCCGGTCCCCAGGAGAGAAACGGCTCGGAAGCTACTTAAACTATGTCAAGACTTATGTAGTGTGGCAGACTACGCGGTATACTTTTGCATGTTGGCTGCCGAGAGTGCCTGGAACCCGGAGTCCCTGGTTGACACCTTTCTTCATGGATTATCAGAGGAAATTAAAGACAAGCTCGCATGAATCTCGACTCCCCATAGCCTTGACCATAAGGATTGATGGATGCCTAAAGGGAACGCAGGAGGGAGAGGTTTTGCCTTCGCTTCCGAAGAATTCCAGAGAGAATCCGAAGTCACCCAGGTTCCCTCGGGAATCATCAGGGACTGGCGTCTGGTCTTCTCCAGAGCCCATGCAGCTGGGGGCTGGATTGTCTCCTACTGAACGTTTACGCAGGCTGAGCTCCAACAGTTGCCTGTACTGTGGTACTACAGGACATTATATTGTCAAGTAAAAGGCCAGGCTCATCAGTAGGTACGAGTACGCTGGTGGGCCATACTGGGAGTCTCCAAACTCCCATTACTTGTACTCCTCTCCATGCTATCCTGCTGTGGAGTGACTGGTCTAAATCCCTCTGGGTGCTCGTTGACCCTGAGGCTGACGAGAGCTTCATGGACGCTATCCTGGTATCTGAGCTGGGTATCTCTACTCAACTCCTCTCTATTCCCATGGATGCCAGAGCATTGGACGGATGCACCATTGGCAGGGTCACTCACAGTACGGCTCCCATTAACCTGCGAATGTCGGGCAATCACTGAGTCCATACAGTTTCTACTAACACCTCCTCATGTTCCTGTGGTTTTGGGATTTTCATGTCCCCAGAGGCACAACCCCCTGATCGACTGGGCTACTAGTTCTATCCTGGATTGGAGCCCGTTCTGCCATGCACATTCCCTTAAAACGGCACAGCCTGCTCCGGGATGTCCTCCTGCGGGCTTGGGAAAAGCTTTGGATCTCTTCTCTGTTCACGCAGAGTACAAGGACCTCCGGGAGGTTTTCAACAAGGCTCACGCCACATCCCTTCCGCCGCATCATCCCTACGATTGTGCCATTGATCTCCTCCCGGACACCACCCCGCCTTGGGGGTGGCTTTAGTCCCTGTCTGGCCCAGAGACCAAGGCCATGGAGGAGTACATTGAGGATTCTCTGGCTGCAGGGATAATTCGTACTTCTGCCTCCCCTGCCAGCACAGGGTTCTTCTTTGTCCTTCTGCCCCTGAACAGGCAATTAACCCACTGTTCCTAGGCCGTCATTGAAAATAAAAATGTGTTTTTTACTGACTTGCCTAGTTAAATAAAGGAAAAATTAAAAAAATATTTTAAAAAAGGACAAAACCCTGCACCCGTGTATCAACTACCGGGGCCTCAATGACATCACGGTAAAGGTCCTGGAATGGGCCATTCCGCTAACCTTACCTGTCATCCCGGCTCCCGTCGGACCATGGTTTTCATCTGACAATGATTTTGGTGGCCCACCATGGTTCCTGACATCTCCGCATTCGCACTGTGTGCACACCGAACAAGACTCAGTGGGAAGCTCCGGCTGGCCTCCTTCAACCACTCCCTGTTCCTCACAGCACCTAGTCCCATATATCCCTGGACTTTGTCACTGGTCCCCCCTCCTGTCAGATGGCAACACCACCATCCTTATGGTTGTGGATAGGTTTTCCAAAGCAGCACATATCATTCCCCTTCCCTAGTTGCTCTCAGCCAAGGAGACGGCCCAGCTTATGGTGCAGCACGTCTTCCGGATCCATAGACTTCTGGTCGACATGGTCTCTGAATGTGGTCCTCAGTTCTCGTCCAGGTTCTGGAAGGCATTCTGCACCCTGATTAAGGTCATCGACCAGCCTGTCCTCCGGGTTTCATCCCCAATCTAACGGCCAGTCGGAGCAAGCCAATCAGGACCTGGAGACAACTCTCCGTTGCCTCGTCTCTGCCAACCCCACCACCTGGAGCCAGCAACTCGTGTGGGTGGAGTACACAATTCGAGTGTTCCTTGGGTTACCAGCCTCCGCTCTTCCCTGAGAAAAAGGTCAGCATACCCTCGGCCCAGATGTTTGTCCGCCTCTGTTGACGTGCCTGGAAGAGACCCCGGCTCCTCGCTATCGTCTCAGGCAGAGGGTATGGCTCTCCACTCAGAATCTGCCCCTCAGGGTGGAGTCCCGTAAACATTCCCCCCACTTTATCGGACTTTCCCCATCTCTAAAACCCTTAGCCACACTGCTGTTCGTCTTCTGTTGCCCCACACCTTCCATATACATCCCACTTTTCATGTGTCTAAAATGAAACCTGTCTAACAGCCCTTTTGTCTCCTGTTTTTGCCTGCCCTGTCCCTGAGCCTGCCTGCCTGATTCTTATTAGGATTACTGATCTCTGCCTGTCCTGGACCTGCCATTTGCCTACCCCTTGTATATAGTAAATCTCTGAGACTCGAACCATCTGCCTCCTGTGTCTGCGTCTGGGTCTCATCCTGTGCTGTTATATGCGCTTCGGTTTCCCTTTGACACATACACTGCGTTTTGATTCTCCACCTCCCTCCCCACACTGCGTTTTGATTCTCCACCTCCCTCCCCACACTGCGTTTTGATTCTCCACCTCCCTCCCCACACTGCGTTTTGATTCTCCACCTCCCTCCCCACACTGCGTTTTGATTCTCCACCTCCCTCCCCACACTGCGTTTTGATTCTCCACCTCCCTCCCCACACTGCGTTTTGATTCTCCACCTCCCTCCCCACACTGCATTTGCTCATATCCCTTTATATTAATACAAACTTAAAATCATTATAGGCCTAAGAGGACTAGAGGGAGTTTCCAACATATCTCTTAACCCTTGAGAGTGGGTGAATATCTGTACAGTACATTTTGGGTGGAAGGGTAGAAACTGGGTGGTGTGTATCTCAAACCCAGAATGGGCTCTGCTCCTCATCTCTTCTGATGTCAAATTGTTGGTTATAGATGTGTCCAGTTGTTTATAGTTTTCACCTCTTGAGAGTAGAGGAGGAAGTGTATTTAGATAATGGAGATGCACCCAGTGTGTGGGTCCAGCATGGGTCTCTGAAGGGTGGACACTATTTCTTCTCTCTCTCACTCTCTCTCTCTCTCTCTCTCTCTCTCTCTCCCTCTCTCTCTCCATCCGTCTTATCTCTTTCTTTTAGGTATTCGTCGTAAAACAATGCAGGGCAAAATTAGAAAGTTTTTTCTCTTGGCAAGGCTTGTGCGGACATTTCTGAGTGCCTCATATGTACGCCCTCTGCTCTCTCTACCAGTGAAGATAATCAGTTCCAAATGTGGCAGTATGAGAAGCCAAGTTTTTACAGGCTATAGTCCAATTGAGCTGCGCTTCTCTATAGATTCTTTACAGGTACTTTACTACTGTAACACTACTCTACTGTCCTATGGTCTCGGTTATGCTACATAGTCTTTTATACAGACACTTGCACGCACACGAGCACACAAGTGTTACAGATGTCATGTTGCTTCCTCAGTGAGTGCCACTCCCCATTGCATTCAGAAAGTATTCAGACCCCTTCACTTTTTCCACATTTTGTTATGTTACAGCCTTATTATAAAAATTATTGACTTGTTTCCCCCCCTCATCAATCTATGCACAATACCCCATAATGACGAAGTAAAAACAAGTTTTAATAAATGATTGCAAATTTAGAAGAATAAAAAAAATGGAAATATGACATTTACATAAGTATTCAGACCCTTTACTCAGTACTTTGTTGAAACACAGCAAATACAGCCTAGACTCTTGGGTATGATGCTACAAGCTTGGCACACCTGTATTTGGGGAGCTTCTCCCATTCTTCTCTGCAGAGCCTCTCAAGCTCTGTCAGGTTGAATGGGGAGCGTCGCTGCACAGCTATTTTTAGGTCTCTCCAGAGATGTTCGATTGGGTTTCAAGCCTGGGCTCTGGCTGGGCCACTCAAGGACATTCAGAGACTTGTCCCGAAGCCACTCCTGCATTGTCTTGGCTGTGTGCTTAGGTTCGTAGTCCTGTTGGAAGGTGAACGCTCTGGAGCAGATTTTCATCAAGGATCTCTCCGTACTTTGCTTCGTTCGTCTTTCTCTTGATCCAGACTAGTCTCCCAGTCCCTGCCACTGAAAAACCACTGCCACTGATGCTGCCACCACCATGCTTCACCGTAGGGATGGTATTGGCCAGGTGATGAGTGGGGCCTGGTTTCCTCCAGATGTGACGCTTGGCATTCAGGCCAAAGAGTTCCGTATTGGTTTCATCAGACCAGAGAATCTTGTTTCTCATGGCCTGAGACTCCTTTAGGTGCCTTTTGGCAAACTCCAAGCGGGCTGTCATGTGCCTTTTACTGACGAGTGGCTTCCATCTGGCTACTCTACCATAAATGCCCGATTGATGGAGTGCTGCAGAGATGGTTGTCAATCAATCAAATGTATTTATAAAGCCCTTTTTAAATCAGCAGATGTCACAAAGTGCTATACAGATACCCAGCCTAAAACCCCAAACAGCAAGCAATGCAGATGTAGAAGCATGGTGGCTAGGAAAAACTCCCTAGAAAGGCCAGAACCTAGGAAAAAACCTAGAGAGGAACCAGGCTCTGGGTGTCCAGTCCTCTTCTGGTTGTGCCGGGTGGAGATTATAACAGTACATGGTCATTAAGGCCAGGAGTAAATTGGTTTTTCATAGATGAGCATTCAGAGGTTGAGACAGCAGGGGAGGTAGAGAGAGAGGTAGAGAGAGAGAGAGAGAGAGAGAGAGAGAGAGAGAGAGTTGAAAACAGCAGCTGCGGGACAAGATAGCACATCCGATTAATAGGTCAGGGTTCCCTAGCCGCTGGCAGGTCAGTTGAAAGTGGAGCAGCTGCATGACCAGGTGAACTGGGGAAAGCCAGGAGTCATCAGGCCAGGTATTTCTGAGGCTTGATTCTAGGGCTCCGGTCCTCCGGGAGGGAAGGGAGAGAGGGAGAGAGAGAGAGAATTAGAGGGAGCATACTTAAATTCACACAGGACACCAGATAAGACAGACTGACCCTAGCCCCCTGGCACATAGACTATTGCAGCATGGAGACTGGAGACTGAGACAGGGGTGGGTCGGGGGACACTGTGGTCCCATCCGATGATACCCTCGGACAGGGCAAAAAAACAGGCAGGATACAACCCCACCCACTTTGCCAAAGCACAGCCCCCACACCACTAGAGGGATATCAACAGACCCCCAACTTACTACCCTGAACCAAGGCTGAGTATAGCCCAAGAAGATCTCCACCGCATGAGCCCAAGGTTCTCCCATCTCCACAGAGGAACTCTGGAGCTCTGTCAGTGACCATCGAGTTCTTGGTCACCTTCTTGATCAAGGCCCTTCTCCCTCTATTGCTGTGTTTGGCCGGGCGGCCAGCTCTAGGAAGAGTCTTGGTGGTTCCAAACTTCTTCCATTTAATAATGATG
Organism: Oncorhynchus mykiss; assembly: GCF_057628025.1. Classification (NCBI taxonomy): domain Eukaryota; kingdom Metazoa; phylum Chordata; class Actinopteri; order Salmoniformes; family Salmonidae; genus Oncorhynchus; species Oncorhynchus mykiss. The sequence continues at coordinate 32,542,869 of NC_143027.1, read as the reverse complement.
GAGGCCACTGTGATCTTGGGGACCTTCAATGCTGCAGACATTTTTTGGTACCATTCTACAGATCTGTGCCTTGAAACAACCCTGTCTCGGAGCTCTATGGACAATTCCTTCAACTGTGGGACCTTATATAGACAGGTGTGTGCCTTTCCAAATCATGTCCAATCAATTGAATTTATCACAGGTGGACTCCAATCAAGTTGTAGAACCATCCCAAGGATGATCAATGGAAATGCACCTGAGCTCAATTTCGAGTCTCATAGCAAAGGGTCTGAATACTTATGTAAATAAAGTTTTTTAATTTTAATACATTTGCAAAAATTTCTGAAAACCTGTTTTCGCTTTGTCATTATGGGGTATTGTGTGAAGATTGATGAGGAAAATTTTAGAATAAGGCTCTAACGTAACAAAATGTGGAAAAAGTGAAGGGATCCCGAATACTTTCCGAATGCACTGTACCTGGCTGGCTGTTAGATGTTATTGCATGTCACATTTGTCGTCGGAAGAAGTGGACCAAAGCGCATTTATTTAATGAACACCGACAACATCAAAACAAATACGAACGTGACGTTCTGCAGGGCAAAATAACAACCAACACAAAAATAAGATCCCACAAATGAAAGAGGGAAAAAGGACTGCCTAAGTATGATTCCCAATCAGAGACACCGATGGACAGCTGCCTCTGATTGGGAACCACACTCGGCCAAAAACAAAGAAATAGAAAACATAGAAATAAAGAAACTAGAATGCCCACCCTAGTCACACCCTGGCCTAACCAAAATAGAGAATAAAATACTCTCTATGGCCAGGGTGTGACATTGCAGGTGCTTCGAAATGCTTATGTTTCTAGCTCCAACAGTGCAGTAATATTACCTCAACTACCTTGTACCCCACATTGACTTGGTATCTGTACTCCTTTGTTTATAGCATCACTATTGTTATTTATTGTGTTACTCTTTTCTATATTTAAACATCTTTTTACTTTTTAACTCTGCATTGTTGGGAAAGAGCTCGTAAGTATGCATATCATGATAGAATATAGTATATACATACAGTATACAGTGTGTAAAACAGCATATAAACATTGGTGGCCGGCTAGTGGCGACTATTTAACAGTCTGATGGCCTGGAGATAGAAGCTGTTTTTCAGTGTCTTGGTCCCAGTTTTGATGGACATGTTCCGTCTCCTCCTTCTAGAATGGTAGCGGGGTGAACAGGCCGTGACTAGGGTGGCTGAGTTCCTTGATGATCTTTTTGGCCTTCCTGTGACACTGGGTGTTGTAGATGACCTGGAGAGCAGGCATTGTGCCCACAGTGACACGTTGGGCTGACTGCATCACCCTCTGGAGAGCCATGGGGTTGAGGGCGAAGCAGTTGCAGTACCAGCTGGTGAAGACAGAATGCTCTCCATGGTGCATCTGTAGTAGTTTGTGAGGGTCTTAGGTGCCATGGCAAATTTCTTCAGCCTCCTGAGGTTGAAGAGGCGCTGTTCTTCACCACGATGTTGGTGTGGTGGGACCATTTCAGGTCCTTGGAGATGTACACGCCAAGGAATTGAAGCACTCTCCACTGCAGCCCGTCAATGTGGATGGGGGAGTGCATACGCACGTGCGCACACAACCACGCACACACACACACACACACACACACACACACACACACACACACACACACACACTGAATTAAGTGATTAGGCTATTCATTCTCCTCTCAGTTGTACATGCTTTTCTTAGAATGGCCGAAGGAAATTAATGTGATTTGAATATTGGGAATGTAGAATCTGTCTGTCTGTGAAGATGACTCTTAGATTAGACAATGATTAACAGATACACGTCCCCGTGGAATACATTTTGTGTATGCATGAGTATGACAGGGTGTGTGTATTTGTGAGTAATGCTCATTTGTAGCAGGTAGGCCTCAGGGTTCAATGATTAAATGAGTCTGAAAGTGACATAACACTGTGGCACACACCCTTACATGTCTTCATTATGACGATACGTCCAGATGTCACACATGTCCTTATCATAGTGACATCTTATTACAGTTGATGAAGTGGAACAGACACTGACTGCCCATTACGTGTGTGTGTGTGTGTGTGTGTGTGTGTGTGTGTGTGTGTGTGTGTGTGTGTGTGTGTGTGTGTGTGTGTGTGTGTGTGTGTGTGCGTACGTACGTGCGTGCCTGTGCATGTGTTCAACTTAATGGGATAGTTCTTAAAAATAATTTATTCAGATATGAGTTTCCTTTTGCGAGGGTGAAGACTTCACAAAATGGAACTCACACTTTCTAACACGCATGGACCCAGAACATAATCACACAGCTGACCAAATTATGCAAGATTTTATTTCTGAGTTAACCAATATTAGACTGCTCTAAGGAGTGACTACAATCCACACATAGAAAAGTCACTGCCAACGAAAAGCTTGTTAGCATTTTCGGACAATTTTTTTTATTTTACTCAGCGTAGTGTGTCTGAAGTTACACATCACACTATTACAACAGTATGACTGTTTTGGAATAACATTTTAAGTACTGTATATTTTCTTAAACATCCTTTGTATTGTAATATATAATGAAAGTATAATACATGCCATTCAGCAGACACTTTTATCCAAAGTGCCTTTCAGTCATGCGTGCATACACTTTACATATGGGTGATCCCAGTAATGGAACACACTATCCTGGTGTTACACTCACTACCCTGGTGTTACACTCACTACCCTGGTGTTACACACACTACCCTGGTGTTACACTCACTACCCTGGTTTTACACTCACTACCCTGGTGTTACACTCACTACCCTGGTGTTACACTCACTACCCTGGTGTTACACTCACTACCCTGGTGTTACACACACTACCCTGGTGTTACACACACTACCCTGGTGTTACACACACTACCCTGGTGTTACACACACTACCCTGGTGTTACACTCACTACCCTGGTGTTACACTCACTACCCTGGTGTTACACTCACTACCCTGGTGTTACACTCACTACCCTGGTGTTACACACACTACCCTGGTGTTACACTCACTACCCTGGTGTTACACTCACTACCCTGGTGTTACACTCACTACCCTGGTGTTACACTCACTACCCTGGTGTTACACACACTACCCTGGTGTTAGACACACTACCCTGGTGTTAGACACACTACCCTGGTGTTACACTCACTACCCTGGTGTTACACACACTACCCTGGTGTTACACTCACTACCCTGGTGTTACACTCACTACCCTGGTGTTACACACACTACCCTGGTGTTACACACACTACCCTGGTGTTACACACACCATGCTCTACCAACTGAGCTACAAAGGAGCAGGTATTATGTGCTTATTGTTTAAACAGTTCTATGTTCTAGGAGACATTTTGAGACCTTAAGGAGCATCAGGTACTTTTTTGGGAGAAATACACTGGTCACTCAAAAGTATTTACAAAGTATAAATAGCCCACATTTTAGATGAGGCCGCGCAAAAATATTTCATGATTAATAAATGGTTGATAAAGACCTATATTAAACATCTTATGAAAGTTGTTTTTAAATGTGTGAATAACTAGGTTACTAACATTAACAAATGTAGGATTAACGGTTAGTAAATGATGAATACACTATTCACTAACTCATTACGAATGTAGGATTAACGGTTAGTAAATGATGAATACACTATTCACTAACTCATTACGAATGTAGGATTAACGGTTAGTAAATGATGAATACACTGTTCACTAACTCATTACGAATGTAGGATTAACAGTTAGTAAATGATGAATACACTGTTCACTAACTCATTACGAATGTAGGATTAACGGTTAGTAAATGATGAATACACTGTTCACTAACTCATTACGAATGTAGGATTAACGGTTAGTAAATGATGAATACACTGTTCACTAACTCATTACGAATGCTTTATTATGTGGAGTTACTATGAAGTGCTACCATTAGGTATTGTTTTCCATCTCTCTGTTAGACAAGAGCAGAGTAGAAAAAATACTGTTCCTAATGTTAATGAGAAGATCTTCAGTCCATCTTTACTTTTTCTTTCTGTTTCTCAATTATTTTCTTTACCCCTCTCTGGAAACTGCACCTCAGTGTGTGTGTGTGTGTGTGTGTGTGTGTGTGTGTGTGTGTGTGTGTGTGAGTGTGTGTGTATGTGTGTGTGTGTGTATGTGCATGTGTGTGAGTTTGTGTGTGCGTGCGTGTGTGTGTGTCCATGTGTGTGCCTCAGAGCAGACCAGTATTATTGTAAACATATAATTTGATGGGCAGGGAGAAATACAGAGAAAGAGAGAGAACGAGAAAGAGAGTTACCAACAAAAACGTGTCACAACTCCTGCAGCTCTGTCGGACGTTGGGTATGTACAGTTGAAGTCGTAAATTTACGTACACTTAGGTTGGAGTCATTAAAACTCGTTTTTCAACCACTCCACAAATGTATTTTTAACAAACTATAGTTTTGTCAAGTCGGTTAGGACATCTACTTTGTGCATGACACAAGTAATTTTTCCAACAAATGTTTACAGACAGATTATTTAACTTATAATTCACTGTATCACAATTCCAGTGGGTCAGAAGTTTACATACACTAAGTTGACTGTGCCTTTAAATAGCTTGGAAAATTCCAGAAAATGATGTCATGGCTTTAGAAGCTTCTGATAGGCTAATTGACATAATTTGAGTCAATTGAAGGTGTACCTGTGGATGTATTTCAATGCCTACCTTCAAACACAGTACCTCTTTGCTTGACATCATGAGAAAATCAAAAGAAATCAGCCAAGACCTCAGAAGAAAAATTGTAGACCACAAGTCTGGTTCATTGGGAGCAATTTCCAAATGCCTGAGGGTACCACGTTCATCTGCACAAACAATAGTACGCAAGTATAAACACCATGGGACCACGCAGTCATCATACTGCTCAGGAAGGAGATGCGTTCTGTTTCCAAGAGATGAACGTACTTTGGTGCGAAAAGTGCAAATCAATCCCAGAACAACAGCAAAGGACCTTTTGAAGATGCGGGAGGAAACAGGTACAAAGGTATCTTTATCCACAGTAAAACGAGTCTTTAATCGACATAACCTGAAAGGCCGCTCAGCAAGGAAGAAGCCACTGCTCCAAAGCCGCCAGTAAAAAGCCAGACTACGGTTTGCAACTGCACATGGGGACAAAGACTACCCCAAGCATACTTCCAAAGTTGTGGCAAAATGGCTTAAGGACATCAAAGTCAAGGTATAGGAGTGGCCATTACAAATCCCTCACCTCAATCCTATAGAACATTTGTCTGCAGAACTAAAAAAGCGTGTGCGACCAAGGAGGCCTACAAACCTGACTCAGTTACACCAGCTCTGTCAGGAGGAATGGGCCAAAATTCACCCAACTTATTGTGGGAAGCTTGTGGAAGGCTACCTGAAATGTTTGACCCAAGTTAAACAATTCATAGGCAATGCTACCAAATACCAATTGAGTGGATGTAGACTTCTGAACCACTGGGAAGGTGATGAAAGAAATAAAAGCTGAAATAAACAGTTCTCTCTACTATTATTCTGACAAAATAAAGTGTTGATCCTAACTGACTTAAGACAGGGAATTTTTACTTGGATTAAATGTCAGGAATTGAGTTTAAATGTATTTAAATGTATTTGACTAAGGTGTATGTGTCACGTTCTGACCTTTATTTCCGTTGTTTTGTATTTATTTAGTATGGTCAGGGCGTGAGTTGGGTGGGCAGTCTATGTTTGTTTTTCTATGTTTTGGGGCATTTCTATGTTTTCGGCCTAGTATGGTTCTCAATCAGAGGCAGGTGTCATTAGTTGTCTCTGATTGAGAATCATACTTAGGTAGCCTGGGTTGCACTGTTTGTTTGTGGGTGATTGTCTATGTTAGTGGCTTGTGTCAGCGCAGGTCTCATTTTGTAGCTTCACGGTCGTATTTGGTTTATTGTTTTCGTTACTCTTTTGCATAGTGTTCAGTCTTTCTTTATTAAAGATTCACCATGGACACTTACCACGCCGCATATTGGTCCTCTGATCCTTCTCGCCTCTCCTCTTCAGACGAAGAGGAGGACGATCGTGACAGAATCACCCACCAACCAAGGACCAAGCGGCGTGGTAGAAAACAGCGACGACAGCAGCAGCAGCAGCGGCAGCAACAACAACAGCGGCCGGCTTCACAGGACTACACAACTTGGGAGGAGATAGACAGATGGGCCATCGACCCAGGGAGAGTGCCGGAGCCCGCCTGGGATTCGATGGAGCAGTGCAATGAAGGTTACAGGAGAATGAGGTTGGCGAAGGCAGCACGGCAGTGCGACAGGTACGAGAGACAGCCCCAAATTTTTTTTGGGGGGGGGGGCACACGAGGGGTGGAGCTAAGCCAGGTAGCAGACCTGCGCTCACTCCTCGTGCTTATTATAAGCAGCAAGATACTGGGCAGGCACCGTGTTATGCGGTTAAGCGCACGGTGTCGCCAGTACGTGTCCATAGCCCGGTGCGCTATAGGACAGCCCCCCGAGAGTGTCATGCGAGTGCGGGCATCGAGCCAGGGCGTATGGTGCCTGCTCAGCGGGTCTGGTCGCCGGTACGCAGTTTTGGCCCAGGGTATCCTGCGCCGGCTCTGCGTGCTGTGTCTCCGGGGCGCTGGGAGGGTGCAGTGCGTCCTCTGCCCGCGCTCCGCTCGTACCGGGCGACTGTGGGAATGGAGCCGAAGGGAGAGGTGCGTGTAGTAAGCACTAGATCTCCCGTGCTTACCCACAGCCCGGTTCAACCTGTGCCTGCACTCTGGACGGTCCGGGCTAGAGTGGTTATCCAGCCTGGGGAAGTGGTGCCAAGGTTGCGCACCAGAGCTCCAGTGCTCCCCCACAGCCCGGTCTTTCAGGTGCCTCCTCTTAACCCCAAGCCTCCTGAAGGTCTTCCCAGCCTGGTGGTTCCTGTGGCAGCCCCACGCACCAGGCTGTCTCTCTGTCTCCTCCCTGCAGGTGGTCCTGTCTGTCCGGCGCCGCTGCCGGAGTCTCCCGCCTGTCCGGCGCCGCTGCCGGAGTCTCCCGCCTGTCCGGCGCCGCTGCCGGAGTCTCCCGCCTGTCCGGCGCCGCTGCCGGAGTCTCCCGCCTGTCCGGCGCCGCTGCCGGAGTCTCCCGCCTGTCCGGCGCCGCTGCCGGAGTCTCCCGCCTGTCCGGCGCCGCTGCCGGAGTCTCCCGCCTGTCCGGCGCCGCTGCCGGAGTCTCCCGCCTGTCCGGCGCCGCTGCCGGAGTCTCCCGCCTGTCCGGCGCCGCTGCCGGAGTCTCCCGCCTGTCCGGCGCCGCTGCCGGAGTCTCCCGCCTGTCCGGCGCCGCTGCCGGAGTCTCCCGCCTGTCCGGCGCCGCTGCCGGAGTCTCCCGTCTGTCCGGCGCCGCTGCCGGAGCCCCTCTGCCCAGAGCAGCTGTCTCTCTGCCCAGAGCAGCTGTCTCTCTGTCCCGAGCAGCTGTCTCTCTGTCCCGAGCAGCTGTCTCTCTGTCCCGAGCAGCTGTCTCTCTGTCCCGAGCAGCTGTCTCTCTGTCCCGAGCAGCTGTCCCTCTGTCCCGAGCAGCTGTCCCTCTGTCCCGAGCAGCTGTCCCTCTGTCCCGAGCTGCCCCTCTGTCCAGTGGGGTCATTGAGAGGGGTGGTCATACTGAGAGAGCCACGGAGGCGGACAATAAGGCGGACTAAGACAATGATGAGGTGGGGTCCGCGTCCCGCGCCAGAGCCGCCACCGCGGACAGACGCCCACCCAGACCCTCCCCTATAGGTCAAGGTTTTGCGGCCGGAGTCCGCACCTTTGGGGGGGGGTACTGTCACGTTCTGACCTTTATTTCCGTTGTTTTGTATTTATTTAGTATGGTCAGGGCGTGAGTTGGGTGGGCAGTCTATGTTTGTTTTTCTATGTTTTGGGGCATTTCTATGTTTTCGGCCTAGTATGGTTCTCAATCAGAGGCAGGTGTCATTAGTTGTCTCTGATTGAGAATCATACTTAGGTAGCCTGGGTTGCACTGTTTGTTTGTGGGTGATTGTCTATGTTAGTGGCTTGTGTCAGCGCAGGTCTCATTTTGTAGCTTCACGGTCGTATTTGGTTTATTGTTTTCGTTACTCTTTTGCATAGTGTTCAGTCTTTCTTTATTAAAGATTCACCATGGACACTTACCACGCCGCATATTGGTCCTCTGATCCTTCTCGCCTCTCCTCTTCAGACGAAGAGGAGGACGATCGTGACAGTATGTTAACTTCTGACTTCAACTGTCAATGGTAGGCTTCGAGGGGACTCCTATGACCTGTTGTTTCCCTGCCCCTGTACTAGAAATAAACTTTTGTTTCTTCGACACTGTCTGCATATGGGTCATACCTGAAATCTAATAATTTGACCTCTCAGCTTCCCTATAAAATATTGTTTTTTTCAAGCAGACAACCAAAGAAAATTAACAACAATGACAAATGGTTTGATGAAGAATGCGAGAAATTGAGAAACCTGTCCAACCTAAAACATAGAGACCCAGAAAACCTGAGCCTACACCTTCACTATGGTGAATCACTAAAACAATACAGAAATACACTATGGAAAAAGAAGAAACAGCACCTCAGAAATCAGCTCAATATATTTGAAGAATCCATAGAATCTAACCACTTCTGGGAAAATTGTAAAACTCTAAACAAACAACAACATGAAGAGTTATCTATCCTAAACTGAGATGTATAGATAAACCCCTTCTCCAGTCATTTTGGCTAAGAACAAACAGTATAAACATATACGTGATCAAATGCAAATCTTAGAAACAACTATTAAAGACTACCAGAACCCACTGGATTTTCCAATTACATTGAATGAACTACATGACAAAATACAAACCCTCCAACCCAAAAAGGCCTGTGGGGTTGATGGTATCCTAAACTCTTTAACATCATCCTCAGCTCTGGCATCTCCCCCAATATTTGGAACCAAGGACTGATCACCCCAATCCACAAAAGTGGAAACAAATTTGACCCCAATAACTACCGGGGGATGTGCGTCAACTGCATCCTTGGGTAAATCCTCTGCATTATCATTAACAGCAGACTGGTACATTTTCTCAGCGAAAACAATGTACTGAGCAAATGTCAAATTGACTTTTTACCAAATTACCGTACGACAGACCACGTATTCACCCTGCACATCCTAATTGACAAACAAACAAAACAAAACAAAGGGAAAGACTTCTCATGCTTTGTTGATTTCAACAAATTTGGCATGAGGATCTGCTATACAAATTGATAGAAAGTGGTGTTGGGTGAAAAACATACGACATTATAAAACAACAAGTGTGAGACAGGGAGACAGGGATGCAGCTTAAGCCCCACCCTCTTCAACATATATATCAATGAATTGGCGAGGGCACTAGAACAGTCTGCAGCACCTGGCCTCACCCTACTAGAATCTGAAGCCAAATGTCTACTGTTTGCTGATGATCTGGTGCTTCTGTCCCCAACCAAGGAGGGTCTACAGCAGCACCTGGATCTTCTGCACAGATTCTGTCAGACCTGGGCCCTGACAGTAAATCTCAGTAAGACAAAAACAATGGTGTTACAAAAAAGGTCCAGTTGCCAGTACCATGAATACAAATTCCATCTAGACACCGTTGCCCTAAAGCACAAAAAAAAACATACATTCCTCGGCCTAAACCTCAGCGCCACAGGTAACTTCCGCAAAGCTGTGAACGACCTGAGAAACAAGGCAAGAAAGGACTTCTATGCCATCAAAAGGAAAACACAAAATTCGACATACCAATTAGGATCTGGCAAAAAATACTTGAATCGGTTATAGAACCCATTGCCCTTTATGGTTGTGAGGTCTGGGGTCCGCCCACCAACCAAGAATTCACAAAATGGGACAAACACCAAATTGAGACTCTGCATGCAGAATTCTGTACAATGTAAAACAAATAATGCATGCAGAGCAGAATTAGGCCGATCCTGTCATGTACTGTCATGTTGTGTCTTGTTTCTGTCCTTTCCCTTCACCCTGTCTCCCTCTGCTGGTCGTTGTTAGGTTACCTTTTCTCCCCCTCTTTCCCCCAGCTGTGCCTTGTCTCCTCCTAACTACCTCGTCACCCCTTTTCCCACCTGTTCCCTTTTTCCCTCTGATTAGTCCTCTATATCTCTCTCTGTTTCTGCTCCTGTCTTTGTCGGATTCTTGTTTGTGTTGTTCATGCCTGAACCAGACTATCGTCATGTTTGCTGCAACCTTGTCCTGTCCTGTCGGAACCTGCCGGTCCATCTGAGCCTACGTTTTGTTTTGTTATTAAAGAAGCTCTGTTTACGTTAATTCGCTTTTGGGTCCTCATTCACGCATCCTAACAGAAGAATCCGACCAAGAATGGACCCAGCGACTTCGGATCCTCTCCACTCAGCCGTCGAGATCCAGGGAGCGATGCTAGGCAGACACAAGCAGGAATTGTCTGCTGCTCGACATGCCGTTGAGACCCTGGCCACCCAAGTCTCCAACCTCACAGAACAGGTTCACCATCTCCGCCTCGATCCACCGACCACTTCCAGGGCTTTCGAATCTCCGGAGCCCAGAATCAATAACCCGCCGTGTTACTCTGGGGAGCCCACTGAATGCCGCTCGTTCCTCACCCAGTGTGATATTGTGTTTTCTCTCCAGCCCAACACTTACTCCAGGAGCACTGCTCGTGTCGCCTACGTCATATCTCTCCTTACTGGACGGGCTCGTGAGTGGGGCACGGCAATCTGGGAGGCAAGGGCTGAGTGTACTAACCAGTATCAGGACTTTAAGGAGGAGATGATACGGGTTTTTGATCGATCTGTTTTTGGGGAGGAGGCTTCCAGGGCCCTGTCTTCCCTATGTCAGGGTAATCGATCCATAACAGACTACTCTATTGAGTTTCGCACTCTTGCTGCCTCCAGTGGCTGGAACGAGCCGGCTTTGCTCGCTCGTTTTCTGGAGGGTCTCCGCGCAGAGGTAAAGGATGAGATTCTCTCCCGGGAGGTTCCTTCCAGCGTGGATTCCTTGATTGAACTCGCTATTCGCATTGAGCGACGGGTTGATCTTCGTCACCGAGCTCGTGGAAAGGAGCTCGCGTTCTCCGTTGCCCCCCTCTCCGCATCACTACCATCTTCCTCTGCCGGCTCGGGTGCTGAGCCTATGCAGCTGGGAGGTATCCGCATCTCGACTAAGGAGAGGGAACGGAGAATCACCAACCGCCTCTGTCTCTATTGCGGTTCTGCTGGTCATTTTGTCACTTCATGTCCAGTAAAAGCCAGAGCTCATCAGTAAGCGGAGGGCTACTGGTGAGCGCTACTACTCCTGTCTCTCCTTCAAGATCCTGCACTACCTTGTCGGTCCATCTACGCTGGACCGGTTCGTCAGCTTCCTGCAGTGCCTTAATAGACTCTGGGGCGGAGGGCTGTTTTATGGACGAGACCTGGGCTCGGGAACATGACATTCCTCTCAGACAGTTAAGGGAGCCCACGGCCTTGTTCGCCTTGGATGGTAGTCCTCTCCCCAGGATTCAGCGTGAGACGCTACCTTTAACCCTCACTGTTTCTGGTAATCATAGCGAAACCATTTCTTTTTTAATTTTTCGTTCACCTTTTACACCTGTTGTTTTGGGCCATCCCTGGCTAGTTTGTCATAATCCTTCCATTAATTGGTCTAGTAATTCTATCCTCTCCTGGAACGTCTCTTGTCATGTGAAATGTTTAATGTCTGCTATCCCTCCTGTTTCCTCTGTCTCTTCTTCACAGGAGGAGCCTGGTGATTTGACAGGGGTGCCGGAGGAATATCACGATCTGCGCACGGTGTTCAGTCGGTCCAGGGCCACCTCTCTTCCTCCACACCGGTCGTATGATTGTAGTATTGATCTCCTTCCGGGAACCACTCCCCCCCGGGGTAGACTATACTCTCTGTCGGCTCCCGAACGTAAGGCTCTCGAAGATTATTTGTCTGTAGCTCTTGCCGCCGGTACCATAGTCCCCTCCTCCTCTCCCGCCGGAGCGGGGTTTTTTTTTGTTAAGAAGAAGGACGGGTCCCTGCGCCCCTGCATAGATTATCGAGGGCTGAATGACATAACAGTGAAGAATCGTTATCCGCTTCCTCTTATGTCTTCAGCCTTCGAGATCCTGCAGGGAGCCAGGTTTTTCACTAAGTTGGACCTTCGTAACGCTTACCATCTCGTGCGCATCAGGGAGGGGGACGAGTGGAAGACGGCGTTTAACACTCCGTTAGGGCACTTTGAATACCGGGTTCTTCCTTTCGGCCTCGCTAACGCTCCAGCTGTCTTTCAGGCATTAGTCAATGATGTCCTGAGAGACATGCTGAACATCTTTGTTTTCGTTTACCTTGACGATATCCTGATTTTTTCACCGTCACTCCAGATTCATGTTCAGCACGTTCGACGTGTCCTCCAGCGCCTTTTAGAGAATTGTCTTTTTGTGAAGGCTGAGAAGTGCTCTTTTCATGCCTCCTCCGTCACATTTCTCGGTTCTGTTATTTCCGCTGAAGGCATTAAGATGGATCCCGCTAAGGTCCAAGCTGTCATTGATTGGCCCGTCCCTAAGTCACGCGTCGAGTTGCAGCGCTTTCTCGGCTTCGCGAACTTCTATCGTCGTTTCATCCGTAATTTCGGTCAGGTGGCAGCCCCTCTCACAGCCCTCACTTCTGTCAAGACGTGCTTTAAGTGGTCCGTTTCCGCCCAGGGAGCTTTTGATCTCCTCAAGAATCGTTTTACATCCGCACCTATCCTTGTTACACCTGACGTCTCTAGACAGTTCATTGTCGAGGTTGACGCGTCAGAGGTGGGCGTGGGAGCCATTCTTTCTCAGCGCTCCTTCTCTGACGACAAGGTCCACCCTTGCGCGTATTTTTCTCATCGCCTGTCGCCGTCGGAACGTAACTATGATGTGGGAAACCGCGAACTGCTCGCCATCCGCTTAGCCCTAGGCGAATGGCGACAGTGGTTGGAGGGGGCGACCGTTCCTTTTGTCGTTTGGACTGACCATAGGAACCTTGAGTACATCCGTTCTGCCAAACGACTTAATGCGCGTCAGGCGTGCTGGGCGCTGTTTTTCGCTCGTTTCGAGTTCGTGATTTCTTATCGTCCGGGCTCTAAGAACACCAAGCCTGATGCTTTATCTCGTCTCTTCAGTTCTTCAGTAGCCTCCACTGACCCCGAGGGGATTCTCCCTGAGGGGCGTGTTGTCGGGTTGACTGTCTGGGGAATTGAGAGGCAGGTAAAGCAAGCACTCACTCAAACTCCGTCGCCGCGCGCTTGTCCCAGGAACCTTCTTTTCGTTCCCGTTCCTACTCGTCTGGCCGTTCTTCAGTGGGCTCACTCTGCCAAGTTAGCCGGCCACCCTGGCGTTCGGGGTACGCTTGCTTCCATTCGCCAGCGCTTTTGGTGGCCCACCCGGGAGCATGACACGCGTCGCTTCGTGGCTGCTTGTTCGGTCTGCGCGCAGACTAAGTCCGGTAACTCTCCTCCTGCCGGCCGTCTCAGGCCGCTTCCCATTCCCTCTCGACCGTGGTCTCACATCGCCTTAGATTTTGTCACCGGACTGCCTTCGTCAGCGGGGAAGACTGTTATTCTTACGGTTGTCGACAGGTTCTCTAAGGCGGCTCATTTTATTCCCCTTGCTAAGCTTCCTTCTGCTAAAGAGACGGCACAAATCATCATCGAGAATGTTTTCAGAATTCATGGCCTTCCGTCAGACGTCGTTTCGGACAGAGGTCCGCAATTCACGTCTCAATTTTGGAGGGAGTTTTGCCGTTTGATTGGGGCTTCCGTCAGTCTCTCTTCCGGCTTTCACCCCCAGTCTAACGGTCAAGCAGAACGGGCCAATCAGACTATTGGTCGCATCTTACGCAGTCTTTCTTTTCGCAACCCTGCGTCTTGGTCAGAACAGCTCCCCTGGGCAGAATACGCCCACAACTCGCTTCCTTCGTCTGCGACCGGGCTATCTCCTTTTCAGAGTAGCCTCGGGTACCAGCCTCCGCTGTTCTCATCTCAGTTCGCCGAGTCCAGCGTCCCCTCCGCTCAGGCTTTTGTCCAACGTTGCGAGCGCACCTGGAAGAGGGTCAGGTCTGCACTTTGCCGTTATAGGGCGCAGACTGTGAGGGCTGCTAATAAGCGTAGAACTAAGAGTCCTAGATATTGTCGCGGTCAGAGAGTTTGGCTCTCCACTCAGAACCTTCCCCTTAAGACCACTTCTCGCAAGTTGACCCCGCGGTTCATTGGTCCGTTCCGTATTTCTCGGATCATTAATCCTGTCGCAGTTCGACTTCTTCTTCCGCGATATCTTCGTCGCGTCCACCCGGTCTTCCATGTCTCCTGTGTCAAGCCCGTTCTTCGCGCCCCCGCTCGTCTCCCCCCCCCCCCCCCATCCTTGTCGAGGGCGCACCCATCTACAGGGTCCGTAGGATTTTGGACATGCGTCCTCGGGGCCGTGGTCATCAGTACCTAGTAGATTGGGAGGGGTACGGTCCTGAGGAGAGGAGTTGGGTTCCCTCTCGGGACGTGCTGGACCGTGCGCTGATCGACGATTTCCTCCGTTGCCGCCAGGTTTCCTCCTCGAGTGCGCCAGGAGGCGCTCGGTGAGTGGGGGGGTACTGTCATGTACTGTCATGTTGTGTCTTGTTTCTGTCCTTTCCCTTCACCCTGTCTCCCTCTGCTGGTCGTTGTTAGGTTACCTTTTCTCCCCCTCTTTCCCCCAGCTGTGCCTTGTCTCCTCCTAACTACCTCGTCACCCCTTTTCCCACCTGTTCCCTTTTTCCCTCTGATTAGTCCTCTATATCTCTCTCTGTTTCTGCTCCTGTCTTTGTCGGATTCTTGTTTGTGTTGTTCATGCCTGAACCAGACTATCGTCATGTTTGCTGCAACCTTGTCCTGTCCTGTCGGAACCTGCCGGTCCATCTGAGCCTACGTTTTGTTTTGTTATTAAAGAAGCTCTGTTTACGTTAATTCGCTTTTGGGTCCTCATTCACGCATCCTAACAGATCCCCCCTAAATCCAGAAAAAACGTCAAATTCTACAACCACCTAAAAGGAAGCGATGCAATAAACTATCCATAACAAAGCCATCACCCACAGAGAAATGAACCTGGAGAAGAGCCCCCTAAGCAAGCTGGTCCTAAAGCTCTGTTCACAAACACAAACAGACCCCACCGAGCCCCAGGACAGCAACACAGTTAGACCCAACCAAATCATGAGAAAACAAAAAGATAATTACTTGACACATTGGAAAGAATATATAAAGAAAATGTGCAAACTAGAATGCTATTTGGCCCTAAACAGAGAGTACACAGCGGCAGAATACCTGACCACTGTGACTGACCCAAAATGAAGGAAATCTTTGACTATGTACAGACTGTGA
>NC_143027.1:32512500-32525000 GCF_057628025.1 Oncorhynchus mykiss | reverse complement strand
CAACGCTGCTGGGTTTTTCACACTCAACAGTTTCCCGTGTGTAAGAATGGTCCACCACCCAAAGGACAATAAGCCAACTTTACAGAACTTGGGGTCAACCTGGCCCAGCATCCCTGTGAAACACTTTCTACACCTTGCAAAGTCCATGCCTGATGAATTGAGGCTGTTCTGAGGGCAACTCAATACTAGGAAGGTGCTCTTAATGTTTCGTACACTCACTGTATATGATTAATAATTAAGTCAAAAGAATGATGTAGCAACTACAGATTGCAACTTTAAGTCTATCAAAAGTGGCGAGTTTGAGCATGTTTCCATTAGGCATATGGAAAAATGTTTTATCAACACGAATTAGATTGAGCAATAGAATCCCGACTTGTGGTCTTCTTAAATTAAACTTGTTTTTGACGGTATGGAGCACAACACCAGAGAGGACTATAGAAGGGAGGAACTCCCTCAAACTTTTATTCCATAAGCTGGGATCCGCAATATTTAGCTGTTGCAAGAGCGCATTTTCAATGGCTGTCCACTGGTTGCAAAAACAATGATTGGTAGGCAGCTTATTTAATTCAACCATTACTGGGTTAAATAACACATATAGGCTAAATGACAGAGCAGCAGTGTGATTCACATCCATGCATAAGTAGCCAACAGTAGATAGCAAAAATAGTTGATATCCCTTAGCTATCGCCCATAGGCTACACCACTGCTGTCATCCTTACCTCCAAGAGTTTATTCAAATTGGATATTCTTTAGAAGCCGACAGCAGTCGCACCATTGGAAGACATATCTTCGACTGTTGCCTACAAAAGCATATTCCTGCTCCTTTTTCATTGGTGATTTGAATGTCATTGAGAAAACAGAAAGATGTCAAATATTTATTTTCGCAAACATGTAACATGTAACCTGTTAATCCCCAACCCTGAGTAACAGGAACACTGGCATCTAGTTGGCAAAAACTGGTACTTTCACACCAGTGGTGGTCAGTGCAGTTTAAGATAAGGACAATTATTTATTTTTTATGAGCATGGCCTTATTTATTTTACAGCATATTGGATGACTGTCATTCATTCACCCAGTTCAATTTAACAGCGATAAGACTAGGTTAATACATGATACTCACATTTTTCCTGTACTCATCATGAGGTTGCTACAACCTAGCCTATGAATGAAAGTTTACAACTTGGTGCACACAAGTTGAGTAAAAATTTGAGGTGACAAACTGCCCTGCATCTAGCTGATCTAGGGTGTAATCATTAGTCCAACAGTTGCAAACAATAGTTTCTATTGGACCAATTCAGGTATGTTTATACCTGTTTCGTTCCGTTTGCTTCCGTTTAAGAAACGTTTTTCAACAGAATCGGCGGAATGAATACACCCCTGATTGTGAACACAGTTCACTTTCACAGCAGCCACATTGTATTCCTTCTCGCATCTATGCACTCTCCCCCTATTACCTTTTCCCTTTGCTTTTGGACTTCAATGTACAGTACAACACATCAGCTGTATGTAGGATTGCCAACTGTCCCGTATTAGCCGGGATGTCCCTTATATTGGGCTAAATTAGTTTGTCCCATACGGGACCTCCCTTGTCCCGTATATTCATCCAATCACAGTATAGTGTAAACACGGCAATTCATGAAAAGTAATTTCTGTTATTGTTCGGTCGGTTTGGCATATCAAGGAAATATGGATAAACATGCAAAAAAGACTGTGCAGCTACAACAAACAATGTGAAGCAAAAAAGACATGGGTTAAGCCCGTCAGTGGTGACTCGACGAAAGCTTTCTGTACTTTATGCGTCGGGAATTCTCAATTGGCCATGAAGGGGAGATTGATGTAACTCTGCATGCATCCACAGAAATGCACAAGGCCACGCTAGCTAAAGGTGCTAGCAATATCGGGGCATTATTCGTGACATCTACTGTGGAAACTGACATAATTGGAAAATACCTCCCTGTTTACCAGTTGTTGAGCAGTGCCAACAATCGCATTCTGAAAGCTAATTGCCCAGCTCACATTGCTCATAATGCCTGCAAGCACGCCTGCGATCAGCTGTCAGTGGATATTGAGACAATTGTTTTACAGATCTGCAGCCACTTATCAGTATCTGCTTCCCGAAGAGAGGAACTGCGTGCATTTTTTTGCCTTTGTTGACATTGAGTGGCATGAAATTCTGCTACATGTTTGCACACAATGGCTCTCTCTTCATCCAGCTGTCGATCGTCTCCAGCAAAGCTGGCCAGCTCTTACATCATACTTCAGGTCCCTTAGGGAGATCTGTCCTGTGGCACTGAATAGTATTTTTGAGTATGAAGAAAAAAACGGAAGCTGCTGAGATTTATGTGCTTTTTCCACATAGTTGGTGTGTTTTTGACCAACTCGTGAAAAAGCTGGAGGAAACAACGCTCTGCATCACAGACGTTTACGAGGAAGTCCAAAAGTTCTAAATGTAAGATGCTTCAGCTGAAACAAGACAGTTTTTTCTGATACCAGACCAAGCAGCTGATGGACAAACAATTGTCAGCACAAAGGTCCAATGGGCAACAGGACGTTGAAGTTCTATGACACTGTCATTACATACATTGTGATGATGACAAGTGGTTTGATTTCTCACCAGAACATGGAATGGTGAAACTGATCTGCCTCTATGAGGAGCTCTCCTTCACTGACCTGGAGCAGGTGGTGGTTGACCTCAAAATGACAGAGACAGTCAGTATGGACCAACTCTATGAAGAGTGTTTGTGCCGGGAGGAAATACAGAAAGCCAGACAGGATATCACAAAATCCACCAGTGAGAAGTAGGTGGCAGTTTTCCAAAACCTAGGGAAAGCAAACTTGATCAACATGTTCAGGATTGTCTCATTTGTCCTCAGTGTGCCAGACTCAAATGTCTTTGTAGAGAGGATTTTCTGTCTGATGACCATTAAATGGTCAGACTCAAGAAGCAGATGTAGCACAGAGGCTCTGTGACAGAGCTGATCAAAAATTAACTTCAAATATCTGTGAACTGTGACTTGTCATGTAATGACTTCTCTCTGGCTCTGCAAGAGGAGAAAGGACTGCTTGAATCAGTCACGAGCAGCAAAACATATGTAGACTTGGTGAGTGACTCATGCCCCCTCCTTTCCTCTTTTGTTGATGTAAAGGTCCAAATTGTGATTTATTTGATCATTCATTTTGAGGTTTACTCACATAAGTTTACATAACGATACAGTTTTAGGAAAGCTTTAGGCTAAATGGAATATACAAATGTTTTGCCTTTCCAATTGAATACGAATATACACGGTCTATTCATTCACACAACACCATCCCAACACCGCCGTGGCACCCTGCACTGGCACGCAACCTTTCGTCCCTTATTTGGTAGTGAGAAAGTTGGCAACCCTAGCTGTATGTGTCCAGGTGAAAAAAACTTTCCAAGCCAAACCATATCATAACTACACACAGCCTACATCGTTGTCCCCATATTAGCTAAAGTAACATCCAAGTCAACATAGCTAATAGAACAAATGCGTTAGTCAACCCGCTACAATCATGCAGTAACTTTACAGTGCAGATTCAGTAAGCAGTTTAGCACTTACACCGGCAGCCCCGGTGGCGAGACATTTGTAAAACCAAAGGCTTTACCTTCACTTGGAAGAGATCCAGTGTTGTGCTGGGTAGTCATAGCCAGCTAGCTAACATAGCATCCCTCTGTTTGAGCAGGGTGTTTCAGTAGGCTGAACTAGCTAGCTGCATTTGCTAGCTAAGTAAGTGAAACTGAAAGTGTGGTGGAATATTGAGTCAGAAATATAACACTCTTACTAGAACTTGTGAATTTAAAATAGACTTTAATATAAAAGCCCTTCCATGGAAAGACTTTATAGAGCCGAGCCCCTCCATTGAAAATACTTAATAGAGCCGAGCCCCTCCATTGAAAAGACTAAATTCTCATATTACAGAGTCCTGCCTTTATAGGATTCTGTCTTTGCATAACGTATAGAGTCCCCTCCCTCTATATGAAAATAGCTTCCCTTGACCTTTCTCCATCATTATCTTTCCATCTCAGTTCTTTCTTGTTAATGCCCACACCTGACAGCTGTATAGGTTACAATGGTAGCGGGGCCCTGGTCCTATATGTTCCATTCCTTAAATAGCCATTCTGTCTCAGCTCTTCAAAGTGGACAGCCTAGATGCTGCTAATGATGGAAATGTAATCATAGTCATAAGTTTAGCTCTCACAAAAGTTTAAAAAAAAGATGAAACAATTAGGAAATATATTTATCTCTCTCTCCCTATCTCTTTCTTGCTTCTCCTTCATTTTGGAATAAATTAATTTGTTTAAAACTGTAAACTATTGTCTTTCTCTCTCTTTGAATCAACTACTCACCAGATTTTATGCACTCCAGTACTAGCTAGTAGTAGCTTATGCTTTCAGTACTAGATTCATTCTCTGATCCTTTGATTGGGTGGACAACATGTCAGTTCATGCTGCAAGAGCTCTAATAGTTTGGAGGATGTCCTCCAGAAGTTGTCATAATTACTGTGTAAGTCTATGGAAGGGGGTGAGAAACATGAGCCTCCTAGGTTTTGTATTTAAGTCAATGTACCCAGAAGAGGATGGAAGCTAGCTGTCCTCCGGCTACACCATGGTGCTAACCTACAGAGTGCTGTGGAGGCTACTGTAGACCTTCATTGCAAAACAGTGTATTTTAATAAATTGTTTGGTGACGTGAATATATTTGGAAACAGTTTTATCTAAAAATTATAACTTTTTAAATGTTTTAAATTCACTGAGGAGATTCCAGTGTTTCATGCAAGTGACTTGAATGGGTAATTTCTCTGAGCAGGGTAAAAAACAAAAAACAAATTCACCTAAATTACATTACATAAACAATAAACAATAGGCCTTCTCCATGTTGCAGCTTCACACTACTTGTCAAACAAAGAGAACTGATACTGTATACTGGCTGTTGGGGTGGACTTGCTTAGGGTTTGACCATTTATTTGAATTCCTCACATCTTAATCATTGTTAAGAAGAGATTTGATCCAAATCAGATGTTGGAAATTATATTTAAACAATAGTTAAAATTGTCTTTCAACAAAATAATGTTGCAGGAATGCTTATCTTATCTGTTTCTAACTACAGAAACATTTTCAGAACAATCTGAGATTGTGGGTGTCATGGCTTGCTGATATGAAGTGGAACCAACCATCTGGATACATGGAGCACATATATCACATATATCACTAGCCACTTTAAACAATGCTACCTTATATAATGTTACTTACCCTACATTATTAATCTCATATGCATACGTATATACTGTACTCTATATCATCGACTGTATCCTTATGTAATACATGTATCACTAGCCACTTTAACTATGCCACTTTGTTTACATACTCATCTCATATGTATATACTGTACTCGATACCATCTACTGTATCTTGCCTATTCTGCTCTGTACCATCACTCATTCATATATCCTTATGTACATATTCTTTATCCCCTTACACTGTGTACAAGACAGTAGTTTTGGAATTGTTAGTTAGATTACTTGTTGGTTATTACTGCATTGTCGGAACTAGAAGCACAAGCATTTCGCTACACTCGCATTAACATCTGCTAACCATGTGTATGTGACAAATAACATTTGATTTGATTTGATTTTGACACTATGCTGACCCAGTGCGTTGTGCAAGGTACATGGTGTATTGTGAAGGGTATCGGGTGCTCTGAAGGGTACAAGGTGTGGCAAAGTGTACATAGTGTTGTGCAAGGGTACAGGGTGTTATGAAGGTTAAACTGTGTATTGTAAAGAGTGTTCTGAAGGGCACAGGGTTTGAAGGGTAAATTGTGTATTGTGAAAGGTACAGGGTGTTGTGGAACATATAGGGTGTTGTGAAGGGTACAGGGTGTTCTGAAGGGTACATGGTGTTGTGAAGGATACAGGGAATATAGGAACTAGGAACTAATGAAAATGTCAGGATGGAACAACCTTACTTACAAAGCCTTTGGGACGATGGGACAAGAACATCCCTGTCGGCCAAACCCTCCCCTAACCCGTAAGACGCTGGGCCAGTTGTGCACCGCCCCATGAGTCTCCCGGTCGAGGTCGGCTGTGACAGGGTGTGGACTCGAACCAGGATCTCTAGCGGCACAGCCTCAGACCACTGCTCCACTCAGGAGGCACAGCCTTATTATAAAATGTATTAAATTGCCTTTCCCCCTCATCAATCTACATACAATACCCCATAATGACGAAGCAAAAACAGGTTTTTAGAATTTTTTGCTAATTAATACCAACAAAAAAAACTTTACTCAGTACTTTGTTGAAGCACCTTTGGCAGCGATTACAGCCTCAAGTCTTCTTGGGTATAACGCTATAAGCTTGGTACACCTGTATTTGGGGAGTTTCTCCCATTCTTCTCTGCAGATCCTCTCAAGCTTTGTCAGGTTGGATGGGGAGCGTTGCTGCACAGCTATTTTCAGGTCTCTCTAGAGATGTTAGATCGTGTTCAAGTCTGGGCTCTGGCTGGGCCACTGAAGGTCATTCAGAGACTTGTCCCGAAGCAACTCCTGTGTTGTCTTGGCTGTGTGCTTAGGGTCGTTGTCCTGTTGGAAGGTAAACCTTTGCCCTGCTCTGGAGCAGGTTTTCATCAAGGATCTCTCTGTACTTTGCTCCGTTCATCTTTGCCTTAATCCCGGCTAGTCTCCCAGTCCCTGCCGCTGAAAAACATCCCCAATGCATGATGCTGCCACCACCATGCTTCACCGTGGGGTTGGTATCAGGTTTCCTCCAGATGTGATGCTTGGCATTCATGCCAAAAAGTTCAATCTTGGTTGCAACAGACCAGAGAATCTTGCTTCTCATGGTCTGAGAGTCTTTAGGTGCCTTCAGGCACACTCCAAGCAGGCTGTCATTTGCCTTTTACTGAGGAGTGGCTTCTGTCTGGCTACTCCACCATAAAGGCCTGATTGGCGGAGTGCTGCAGAGATGGTTGTCCTTCTGGAGGTTCTCCCATCTCCACAGTGGAACTCTGGAGCTCTGTCAGTGTGACCATCGGGTTCTTGATCACCTCCCTGACCAAGACACTTCTCCCCTGATTGCTCAGTTTGGCCGGGCGGCCAGCTCTAGGAAGAGTCTTGGTGGTTCCAAACTTCTTCCATTTAAGAATGATGGAGGCCACTGTGTTCTTGGGGACCTTCAAAGCTGCAGACATCTTTTGGTACCCTTCCCCAGATCTGTGCCTCGACCCAACTCGGTCTCTGAGCTCTACGGCCCATTCCTTCAAACTCATTTATTGGTTTTTGCTCTGACAGGCACTGTCAACTGTGGGACCTTATATAGACATGTGTGTGCATTTCCAAATAATGTCTGATCAATTGAATTTACCACAGGTGGACTCCAATCAAGTTGTAGAAACATCTCAAGGATGATCAATGGAAACAGGATGCGCCTGAGCTCAATTTTGAGCAAAAGGTCTGAATAGTTACGTAAAGAAGGTTTTTAATTTTTTATATATTTTCAAACATTTCTAAAAACCTGTTTTTTGTTATCCATTTTAGAATAAGGTTGTAACTTAACAAAATGTGGAAAAAGTCAAGGGGTCTGAATACTTTCCAAAGGCACTGTACCTCAGTACTTCAATGGTCTTACCATCTGTTACAGAATACTGTCATCTACATTCTACAACCCAGAGAAGCTTTGGCTTGTCTGTTAAATACATTTACACTTTCCCCTGTGTTCTGGGTTTGGAGTGGGAAGGAACCTTACCAGACATCATAAGTCATACTGTATTTGATCTACAGAATATTCTCTTCCTTAGTGTGTCTCTAATAGCATCATTGTCCTGGTCAGGGACACATGAGTGATAGCTCTAAATCTTTTCACCATGAGCCAGAAAGGGAAACCCACTTTAAAACAAGGAATTTAAAAAGACTGTTCTGCCTGCCAATATTTTGACTTATTAAACTAAACCTCCAGGCAGCCAGGAGCCTGCATCAATGAGAGAGAGACAGAGAGACAATTGAAATTGAGAGAGAGAGAGAGAGAGAGAGAGAGAGAGAGAGAGAGAGAGGGGAAGAGAGAGAGAGAGAGAGAGAGAGAGGAAGAGAGAGAGAGAGAGAGGAAGAGAGTGAGAGAGAGAGAGAGTGAGAGAGAGAGAGAGAGAGAGAGAGAGGAAGAGAGAGAGAGAGAGAGGATGTCAAATAGCAGACAGATTACCAATGTCTGGTTTGTCTATCCCAGTCCTCAGCAACTGTTACGCATGTTGTGCTGAAATTATTATCATAATCTTTCATTTGTATTTTGTATTTACTTTTACAGATTATTCTTCTGAGATTCAGCCTTTATTATTCTGTGAAGTCGGGAATAATAGTGGAACAATATATATTAATGTAATAATATTCTTATTGAATTACAGTTTCTTACACAATAGTACTATGTCAAAATAATACTATGCTGTACATTTAGTTAATAAAGAGTGGCAGATGTTTGTTCTTTGAATTAACATTTTAGTGTTACATCTCTCTCTCCTTTTTTTCTCCCCCTCTCCCCCTCTCTCCCTCTCTCCCTCTCTCTCCCTCTCTGCCTCTCCCCCTCTCTCCCTCTCTCTCTCTCCCCCCCTCACTCCCTCGCTCCCTCGCTCTCCCTCTCTCCCTCTCCCCCTCTCTCCCTCTCTCCCTCTCTCCCTCTCCCCCTCTCTCCCTCTTTCCCTCTCCCCCTCTCTGCTTCTCCCCCTCTCTCCCTCTTTCCCTCTCCCCCTCTCTCCCTGACAGCTAACAGTTGGGGCAGTGTGATGAGGCCACTGAACCATGAGGCAGAACAGTGTGATTTATGCATGTGATTGTTGAGGTGGTTATGGAGCTTCTGTCTGTTGTCTGTTAAACACA
The DNA here is from genome assembly GCF_057628025.1 of Oncorhynchus mykiss. Classification (NCBI taxonomy): domain Eukaryota; kingdom Metazoa; phylum Chordata; class Actinopteri; order Salmoniformes; family Salmonidae; genus Oncorhynchus; species Oncorhynchus mykiss. The sequence goes on along the minus strand of NC_143027.1, from coordinate 32,516,121 downwards.
GAGATGGATGGATGTGTGTGTGTGTGTGTGTGTGTGTGTGTGTGTGTGTGTGTGTGTGTGTGTGTGTGTGTGTGTGACACACTGTCGCTTGCTCTGAGAAAGTCTGAGAAAAGCTTGCTAATTTACTACCTTAGAACAGATGTTGAACTCCGTCTGAGACAACAACAACATAACACAGACACACACACACACACACACACTCACACACAAACACACCATCGTAGTACATCTGTCCCACTCGTGTCGTCTCATGCAGAGCGAAGGTGTCAGTAAATCCATATGTCACACGGCACTCTGGCTCATTCTGAACACAAAGACAGACAGTGTTTTGTATCAGCTGCTAATACTATGCAGTGCAGTAGTAACACACTCCACCATAGTGCCATGCCTGCTTTACACACACATCATTCACGAGTTGATAAAGACATTCAAACTCTTACATATTCTGGAGATTTATGTTTTGATAGATTCAACCGGTAATACACAGTAGGACAGTAATTGTGTGTATGTTGTGTATGCATGCATGACTGTGTGTGTGAATGTATGTGTGTATGTATGTGTTTGTCTGTCTGTGTGTGTGCGTGCGTGCGTACGTGCGTGTGTGTGTGACCCAGATTCCTATGCTCTAAGTGGCCTTTCCACCTTTTCACCCCTTCTCATCATTTTCACCCCTCTCCTCCAATTCTGTGGTTCCCAAACGTTTTTTACTCTGGCCCCCCTTCCATCATTGGGGATTAATGGGTCACGTTCACTTCATCCACCCTCTAGTTTTTCAGAGGTGGTTCAACCAACCTGAGGACTCGTACCAGCTCCATGAAATTATGTCTAGGCTTCAGCTCAGTGGGCTTACATCATTTTTATTTTTTTACCCAGTGATGATCTGGGCTCAGGACCTGGTTTGCCTTTGCCCATTCGTCTTATTTCAGTCGTATCCCAATCTTGTCATAGTATTTATGTTGTATCTTTATCCAGAGTCTGGTGGAAAACAAGTAGCCTAGTCTCAAGTCTAGTCTCTAGTAGCAGCCTAATCTAGTCTAGTCTCTAGTAGCAGCCTAATCTAGTCTAGTCTCCAGTAGCAGCCGAACCTCTAGTATCATCTAGTCTCTAGTAGCGGTCTAGTCTCTAGTCTAGTCTTTAGTAGCAGCCTAGTCTCTAGTGTAGTCTCAAGTAGCAGCCTAGTCTCTAGTCTAGTCTCTAGTAGCAGCCTAGTCTCTAGTCCAATCAAGTCTCCAGTAGCAGCCAAGTCTCTAGTCTAGTCTCTAGTAGCAGCCAAGTCTCTAGTCTAGTCAAATCAAATCAAATCAAACCTTATTTGTCACACACACCGAATACAAGTGTAGACCTTACCGTGAAATGCTTACTTACAGTGCCTTTCAAGAAGAGTAAAGAAAATATTGACAGAAAAAACAAAAGTAAAAAATAATAATAACAACAATGAGGCTATATACAGGGGGTACCGGTACAGAGTCAGTGTGGGGGGTACAGGTTAGTTGAGGTCATTTGTACATGTACAGTCGTGGCCAAAAGTTTTGAGAATGACACAAATATTAATTTTCACAAAGTCTGCTGCCTCAGTTTGTATGATGGCAATCTGCATATACTCCAGAATGTTATGAAGAGTGATCAGATGAATTGCAATTAATTGCAAAGTCCCTCTTTGCCATGCAAATTAACTGAATCCCAAAAAAACATTTCCACTGCATTTCAGCCCTGCCACAAAAGGACCACCTGACATCATGTCAGTGATTCTCTCGTTAACACAGGTGTGACTGTTGACGAGGACAAGGCTGGAGATCGCTCTGTCATGCTGATTGAGTTCGAATAACAGACTGGAAGCTTCAAAAGGAGGCTGGTGCTTGGAATCATTGTTCTTCCTCTGTCTACCATAGTTACCTGCAAGGAAACACGTGCCGTCATCATTGCTTTGCACAAAGAGGGCTTTTGGAGGACTTTTGGATGATGGCCCGGTGTCAAGAAGGGCAGCAAAGAAGCCACTTCTCTCCAGGAAAAACATCAGGGACAGACTGATATTCTGCAAAAGGTACAGGGATTGGACTGCTGAGGACTGGGGTAAAGTAATTTTCTCCTGAGGGGGAAAAGGTGTTGTCGTGCCCTCTACACGACTGTCTTGGTGTGTTTGGACCATGATTGTTCGTTGGGGATGTTCGTTGGGGATGTGAAACCCTCGACCCGCTCCACTAAAGCCATGTCAATGTTTATCATGGCCTGTTCGACCCACATTTTCCTGTAGTACACGATCAGCTCCTTTGTCTTGCTCACATTGATGATTGAGGTTGTTGTCCTGGCACCACACTACCAGTTCTCTGGCCTCCTCCCTATAGGCTGTCTCATCGTTGTCGGTTATCAGACCTACCACTGTTGTGTCATCAGCAAACTTAATGATGGTGTTGGAGTCGTGTTTGGCCATGCAGTTGTGGGTGAACAGGGAGTACAGGAAGGGACTAAGTACACACCCCTGAGGGGCCCCAGTGTTGAAGATCAGCGTGGCAGACGTGTTGTTGCCTACCCTTACCACCTGCGGGCGGCCCGTCACGAAGTCCAGGATCCAGTTGCAGAGGTAGGTGTTTAGTCCCAGGATCCTTAGCTTAGTGATGAGCTTCATGGGCACCATGGTGTTGAACGCTGAGCTGTAATTAATGAACAGCATTCTCACATAGGTGTTCCTTTTGTCCATGTGGGAAAGGACAGTGTGGAGTGCGATTGAGATTGCGTCATCTGTGGATCTGTTGGAGCGGTATGCAAATTGGAGTCTGTCTAGGGTATCCGGGAGGATGCTGTTGGTATGAGACATGACCAGCCTTTCAAAGCACTTCAAGGCTACCGACGTGAGTGCTATGGGGCGGTAATCATTTAGGCAGGTTACCTTCGCTTTCTTGGGCACAGGGACTATGGTGGTCTGCTTGAAACATGTAGGTATTACAGACTCGGTCAGGGAGAGGTTGAAAATGTCAGTGAAGGCACTTGCCAGTTGGTCCACACATGCTTCGAGTACACGTCCTGGCAAACCTGGTCTTGCTCACATCGGCTACCGAGAGCGTTATTACACGGTCATCCAGAACAGCTGGTGCTCTCGTGCATGCTTCAGTGTTGCTTGCCTCGAAGTGAGCATAAAAGGCATTTAGCTCATTTGGTAGGCTCGCGTCACTGGGCAGCTCGCATCTGGGTTTCCCTTTGTAATCCGTAATAGTTTGCAAGCCCTGCCACATTTGACGAGCGTCAGAGCCGGTGTAGCAGGATTCAATCTTAATCCTGTATTGACGCTTTGCTTGTTTGATGGTTCGTCTGAGGACATAGCGGGATTTCTTATAAGCATCCGGATTAGTGTCCCGCTCCTTAAAAGTGGCAGCTGTTGCCTTTAGCTCGATGCGGATGTTGCCTGTAATCCATGGCTTCTGGTTGGGGTATGTACGTATGGTCACTGTGGGGACGAGGTCATCGATGCACTTATTGATGAAGCTGATGACTGAGGTGGTATATTCCTCATTGCCATTGGATGAATCCCGGAACATATTCCAGTCTGTGCTAGCAAAACAGTCCTGTAGCGTAGCATCCGGGTAATCTGACCACTTCCGTATTGAGCGAGTCACTGGTACTTCCTGC
>NC_143027.1:30490000-30622500 GCF_057628025.1 Oncorhynchus mykiss | reverse complement strand
ATACTTTGACTTAGTTGTCCTTAAGCCATTTTGCCACAACTTTGGAAGTATGCTTGGGGTCATTGTCCATTTGGAAGACCCATTTGCGACCAAGCTTTAACTTCCTGACTGATGTCTTGAGATGTTACTTTATATCCACATGTTCTTTCCTCATGATGCCATCTATTTTGTGAAGTGCACCAGTCCCTCCTGCAGCAAAGCACCCCCACAACATGATGCTGCCACCCCCATGCTTCACGGTTGGGATGGTGTTCTTTGGCTTGCAAGCCTCGCCCTTTTCCTCCAAACATTTAAATGCAAACAGTTCTATTTTTGTTTCATCAGACCAGAGGACATTTCTCCAAAAAGTATGATCTTTGTCTCCATGTGAAGTTGCGAACCATAGTCTGACTTTTTTATGGAGGTTTTGGAGCAGTGGCCTCTTCCTTGCTGAGCATTTCAGGTTATGTCGATATAGGACTAGTTTTTAATGTGGATATAGACACTTTTGTACCTGTTTCCTCCAGCATCTTCACAAGGTCCTTTGCTGTTGTTCTGGGATTGATTTTACACTTTTCGCACCAAAGTACATTCATCTCTAGGAGACAGAATGCGTCTCCTTCCTGAGCGGTATGACGGCTGCGTGGACCCATGGTGTTTATACTTGCGTACTATTGTTTGTACAGATGAACGTGGAACGTTGGAAATTGCTCCCAAGGATGAACCAGACTTGTGGAGGTCTACAAAAAAAATATTGGCTGATTTCCTTTGATTTTCCCATGATATCAAGCAAAGAGGGACTGAATTTGAAGGTAGGCCTTGAAATACATCCACAGGTACACCTCCAATTGACTCAGATTATGTCAATTAGCCTATCAGAAGCTTCTAAAGCCATGACATCATTTTCTGGAATTTTCCAAGCTTTTTAAAGGCACAGTCAACTAAGTGTTTGTAAACTTCTGACCCACTGGAATTGTAAACAATTGTTGGAAAAATTACTTGTGTCATTGTCACGACTCCTACTGAAGGTAGCTCCCCTTCCTGCTCGGGTGGCGCTCGGCGGTCGTCGTCACCGGCCTACTAGCTGCCACGGATCCCTTTTCCCCTTTTCTGTTTATTGGTTTCACCTGTGTTAGTTTTAGGTTCATTTTTCGGGCTTTATTTACCAGCAGGCCCGCTGGTTGTGCGGGATTGTTTGGTGTACGTGTGTACACGTCTGTGTGTCACGGTTTTCCCATTTTCTTGGGTTTTTCTGGACTGTTTAAGTCCCCCGTGTTTGGGGTATTTGTTTTGGTGTGCGCCCTGTGTTTCATGGGGTTGGCTTATGTTCACCGTTTTTGTGCATTAAAAAGTATAGCACTACCCTGAACTCTCTGCTTCCTGCGCCTGACTTCTCACCCACTACACCCCGGACGTTACAGTCATGCACAAAGTAGATGTCCTAATCGACTTTCCAAAACTATAGTTTGTTAACAAGAAATGTGTGTAGTGTTTGAAAAACTAGTTTTAATGATTCCAAACTAAGTGTATGTAAACTTTCGACTTCAACTGTACATTACTTTCTAAAACCTTTATAGCATATGTCTATAAAATTATGTCGGTATGTTGTGAACCTTAAGGGTAGAGTCCACGTACCATACTGTAGCGCTGTGTACATCCCTGCATTGCCAGAGAATAGGTTATGTTAATCCACATAGAAAGCAATACCACAGATTGATAAATACATTTTCATCCTTCCCCCCACTAAGAAGTTCTCTATTGATTTGAGGATTTAAGATTTTTTTTTAAAGCAGCTCATATTGTATACTGCACAGCCCTGAACAGCTGAAGTGATGCTTTAAGACTGTCGGCGTAGTAAGTGGTAGGATGGGCGGGCAGGAAGAGAGAAGAGCTGGGTAAAGTTAGCTCTTCCGTGTGACTGGGCACAGAGTCACAGCAGGACAGAAAGGAAGAGAATGCAGTTCAGCACATATCCAGCACACAAGACACATATAGACTAAGAATCTGGTGTATAGGAAAGAACACATACCCAGTGCAGTAAAGTACCTACAATGCAGTAATTGTGTCCTACCCTGGTTCACTGTAGTATACGTACAGGCATCATCAAACCATATCTCCATTCTCTCCATCCCTCTCAAGCTCTCTCCTTCCTTTCTTCTCTTTGTCTCTATGACTCTTTTTTCCCCGATAACCATCTCTGTCACCCTCCAGTCTGTTTTTCCAGTCTGTCACCCTCCAGTCTGTTTTTCCAGTCTGTCACCCTCCGGTCTGTTTTTCCAGTCTGTTTTTCCAGTCTGTCACCCTCTGGTCTGTTTTTCCAGTCTGTTTTTCCAGTCTGTCACCCTCCAGTCTGTTTTTCCAGTCTGTCACCCTCCGGTCTGTTTTTCCAGTCTGTTTTTCCAGTCTGTCACCCTCCAGTCTGTTTTTCCAGTCTGTCACCCTCCGGTCGGTTTTTCCAGTCTGTTTTTCCAGTCTGTCACCCTCCAGTCTGTTTTTCCAGTCTGTCACCCTCCAGTCTGTTTTTCCAGTCTGTCACCCTCCGGTCGGTTTTTCCAGTCTGTTTTTCCAGTCTGTCACCCTCCAGTCTGTTTTTCCAGTCTGTCACCCTCCAGTCTGTTTTTTCCAGTCTGTCACCCTCCAGTCTGTTTTTCCAGTCTGTCACCCTCCAGTCTGTTTTTCCAGTCTGTCACCCTCCAGTCTGTTTTTCCAGTCTGTCACCCTCCAGTCTGTTTTTCCAGTCTGTCACCCTCCAGTCTGTTTTTCCAGTCTGTCACCCTCCAGTCTGTTTGTTCACTATGAAAATATACTCCAGTCTGAACTGAAATGACTTAAACCAGGTAGAAAGTGTGTAGAAATGATAATGAATTAACTTACATTTTTATATAATGTAATCTCTGCAAAATAATTATTCAATCACAGTATTTTCAATATAGAGCTATAGAGCTATTAACAGTGCTATTTTGGTCTCGAACCAGTGAGTTTATAAAAAATAGTAAAGAGTAAAGTGCTAAAATGTTATTGCTGACATTTACTATCAATATAGCAATAAAAATAAATCTTGGGTCGCAACTGAGACAACCTGGTTCAATTTGGGTCCCAAGCCAAAACCAGTTAAGAACCGATGCTGTAGCGTACTGTACCTGTAAAAGGAGACATAGAGGTAGGTAGAATAGCTGACACGGAGCACAGCCACCACTCACACACACAGCACGAAAGTTCAAGTGTGCCTCTAAATAAGTAATAAATAAGCACATCAAATATTAGAGGTGCCTGTTTTATCCTCTGTGCTAAAACAGAAAGTCTGCAAATTTGATGCTGCCGAGTCATACCACAGCCTACAGTATGCAGCCAGCTATCTATAGACAAAGACGTGTGGATGGGTGTACAGACGCCAGAACACCAACACACCCTAATGTCACCCAACAATCCCATCAATACCACCTTCCTTTCCTCTTCCCCTGTTGAACTGAGAACACTAAAACAATTCACAAACACACCACAACACTTGTCGGTGCATGAGAAAACACACTACAGTACTCTCCCACTCATTGCTTGTGCCTCTTCCATACACAACACAATGAAACTTCAAAGTGCCCTCCACAAACCCTTCTCACCTTCCTCTTATAGCAGGACTGGAGCACTATTAGGCAGGATGAGGGCACTTGAGATGGACTGGGATGGGTGGAAGAGGGAGATGAATGTAAAGATGAGACGGAGAAAGGTTGAGAGGTCAGTTCAAGGGTTGGAGAGAGGGGAGGTGAAGAGGGGGCAAAACTTGTAATATGGAGGCCCAGAGGGATTTTTGAGGCCCAGAAGTGGATTTCAAAATGGAAAAATGATGAAAGCGGTTAAGAGGATGGAATTAAGAATGAGAGGATCCATGGCGGTCAGTGCTGCTTATGATGAGGGAGGAACATTTTGTTTTCAGAATCATGGCCTTATTTCCATGACAGCATGTTGGATGACTGTCATTCATATTCCATTCACCCAGTTCAATGTAACTACATGATACTCATAGCAGCCACGTTGTATTCCCTCTCACCTCTTCCATTCGTTTGTGGACCTCAATGAACAACATCAGCCCTATGTGACCAGGCGAAGAAAGAAAAAGTTTCAAGCCAAGCCATGCCATAACCGCTACACACAGCCTACATCGTTGTCCCCTTATTACTGAAAGTAACGTCCTAGTCAACATAGCTAATAGAACTAATGCGTTAGAAAACCGGCTACAATCATGTAGTAACGTTACAGTGTATAGTCATTAAGCAGTTACACCGGCGGCCCCTAGGGGCCTAAAGCTTACCTTGGCTTGGAAGAGTTCCAGTTTTGTGTTGGATAGTCATAGCCAGCTAGCTAACATAGCATCCCTCTGTTGGAGCCGGGCGTTTGAGTAACTAAACTAGCCAGCTGCATTTGCTAGCTAAGTAAGTGAAACTGAAACTGAAAGAAAATGAGGAAATCTATCTCTCGCTCTCTCTTGCTTCTCCTTCATTTTTGAAGAAACTAAGTGGTGAAAACTATTCAACCATGGTTATTCTCTCTCTTTGAGTCAACTACTCACCACATGTTATACACTGCATTGCTAGATAGCTGTAGTTTATGCTTTCAGTACTAGATTAATTCTCGGATCCTGTGATTGGATGGACAACATGTCTGTTCATGCTGCAAGAGCTCTGATAGGATGGAGGACATCCTCCTGAAGTTGTCATAATTACTGTGTCAGTCTATGGAAGGGGGTGAGAACCAACAGCCTCCTTGGTTTTGTATTGATGGCAATGTATCAAGAGGAGGACGGAAGCTAGCTGTCCTCTGGCTACACCATGGTGCTACCCTACAGAGTGCTGTGGAGGCTACCGTAGACCTTCAATGCAAAACAATGTGTTTTAATCAATTATTTGGTGACATGGGAATATATTTAGTATAGTTTTATCTAAAAATTATAACATTTTCAATGTTATCAATTCTATTTTTATGAAATTCACTGAGAAGGATGGTCCTCCCCTTCCTCTGAGGAGCCTCCATTGGAGAGGATACAGCTTTATTTTCTGTTTGAGTAATACAGAAACCTAGCGAGAATGCTTTGTAGTCAGATTGGCATTGAGAGTTGATATGTTAGATATGGATGTAAGGGAGACTGCCAAAGTCACCAAATAATTAAATGTGTGAGAGAGGACACAACAACCTCTAAAAATAACTCCAAACACAAACATGGATCCTTCATCTATAATCGATCACACTAAACAAAGACCTTCAAAGAAACAACACCAGCAAAAGTGTTGTCCATCATCAGATTAATCCTGACAAACAAGAAAACAACAACTCTACATGGAAAACTACCACCTGTACAAACATGCTGTACACACCTGCATATCCTTTCTGAACACCCTCTTTCAGTTTAACCTTAGAGGTCTTAGAGATAGAAACTCACCAACCGACAAAGCTCAGAAGGACAGAAGCCCGGACAGAAAGAGAGACTTGGAGTTTTCACAATGTCATTGTAATTTACTGGTGTGAAAGCCCACTATGGTTCCACAGCCTGGTCTCATAGACTAGACGTAACATAGTAAACGTAAATCCGAGACACTCAAATTAGGAAGATATGTTAAGTTTGGTATGGTTATATAAGACAACACGCACGTCTAGCAACCCAAAGGTTGCATGCTTGAATCTTATCATGGACAACATGAGCATTTTAGCAACGTTGTTACTACTTACAAATGTTTAGCTACTGTGAAACTACTTAGCATGTTAGCTAACCCTTCCCCTAACCCTAACCTAACTCCTAACCGTAACACTAACCTTGATCCTTTAACCTAACTCCTAACCTTAACCCCCTTAGTCACGGTAACCATCTAGCCACAACAAATTGGAATTCATAATGGCAAATTTGTAATATATTGTACAAATTGCAATTTGTAACATATACGAAATGGATGATGGACATCCACAAATGAATACATACCATACGAAACGTAACATATCATACTAAAGGGAGTGTCTTGGATTCACATACAGAATAATATGAAATGCACTGAGACCAGGTTGAATTCCAAGGTAAGCTGTGCTATACAGGAAGGATGCGAGGACACATACTGTGAAATGTGCTGAATGTAGATTACAGACTCAACAAACTACCTTCCTCACATGGAAAAACAGAAGAGATCCCTCAAAATAGTTCCATCCTGAGACAACAGACTCGCTACCATTTTGACCAAATGGAGCGTGAAAAAGGAACGAACCGTCAAGGAAGCTTCATGCTACTGTATATAGTTACCTCCACCTCCTTTTCTTCAGTCTGCTGTGGACACAGATCTCTCTCTCTATATATATATATATACCACCTATACCACCACCTATAAACAGTATATAGGCCTTCATCTCACCCCCCTCCCTCACCTCTCCCCTCTGTATCTCTTTATCCATCTCTTTCTTCTCTCCATCAGTGACAGCTATGAGGTAGGCTCCATGGTGCTTTATCCCATCAATCTCTGACACATGCATATCCTTCTCACAGTGATAGGGGACACTGGTGGGTACAGTGATGCAGTAATGCCACAGCCGTCTGTTGGTGGATAGGACAAGGCTAAGTGGCAGCATACTGCGGTGCATCTCGGGAGACTCTGCAGACACCAAATGATGTATTTGGGCTGAATAATTTCATCCAACCATGAAAGATGTACAACATAGCAAAAACAACTTTGCAGAGCTGAAACATCAGAGTTAAAATGTAACGTAACAGCACACTGTCAAGACACAAACTAATATCATTATTCATTAGGTCAGAATCTTACAGTTCAACTTCAACAATCAGGCTTATCAGAGATTTGGAGAATGTGTCCCCGGGTTAAATGACTGTTCACTGCTACTAAACAACTGGGATATGCTAAGAGGAGAGATTCATGAAGTATGACAATCACAAGAAATACGATCATTCTCTGGGGAACATTAACACATGAAGTATGACAATCACAAGAAATACGATCATTCTCTGGGGAACATTAACACATGAAGTATGACAATCACAAGAAATACGATCATTCTCTGGGGAACATTAACACATGAAGTATGACAATCACAAGAAATACGATCATTCTCTGGGGAACATTAACACATGAAGTATGACAATCACAAGAAATACGATCATTCTCTGGGGAACATTAACACATGAAGTATGACAATCACAAGAAATACGATCATTCTCTGGGGAACATTAACACATGAAGTATGACAATCACAAGAAATACGATCATTCTCTGGGGAACATTAACACATGGTACCAGAGTGATATCGCAGCATATATAAATGTCATATTTCATATTTCAGTTGAAGTAATATCCAGGTAAACACACTGTCGTGACCTCTAAACTCTGTGTCACTGGAGGAAGACGAATGAGATAAAAAAAAGGGATAAAATAGGATGATTGAAGAGGAAATGGAAGACCTGATGTCTTTAAAGACCCATTGAGTCTCTAGACCTATGAAGAGTTTACCATCTATTCATTCTCCAGTGATGTATATATTTGCCAGAGTTATGAAAGAGGTAACAGAAACATCTAGTTTGACATCTGACCCTGCACAGGCAGCAGTCTCAGGAATGTGTATGACCATGTAAGACAGCTGCAGTCCAACCCTGACATGGACCAGCCAGCCACACAGTACAGTATGTTAGAGAGAGAACAGCTAATGATGTATGACCGGGCAGCATAACAGCATACTGTATGTCGTCCCCAGTGAAACATGAGACTTCTATACGTCTGCTAACGTGAGCTAATGTGTCACTGAGTGTTTGTATGCATGACAGTTTGCATACACTCTGCATGTCCATTGGTAGCTGTGTGTTCCCCTCCCTAGGCCTATTTCACACTTACACACACATTTGCCTTCTCCTGTGTGAGAATGGGGCTGGAAGCTGCAGAAGGCTGAGTTGTATGTTGGCTGCATTACCCTCTGTAGAAGCAGCAGAACCAAGCTTCTCAACCAGTAATATACCTACATTATGAAGCTATCAGCCAATAGATCAATATAACAAAATATTAAATTAATGATAATGAAACACTACGTTTGATTATCAAAAAATGTGTATGATGTAGAGACACAGTCAGAGGGAGGAGCTTACCTCTCCCTCTGTTAAATCATTCATAAGGCGGCATTACTCTGCCTTACACAGTCACCGACCTGTCTCTACCTCTCTCCCTCAACACACACACTCTCTATCTATCAAGACCCAACCTCTACCACTCTGGTATCCCTCTAATACACACAAAGTGTTCAGTGTGTGTGTAATGTCCATTCTGTCTCCCACTTCTCACTCTGTACACCTTTCACTCTCAAAAAATATACCTGTTCTGTGAGTGTCTTTCTGTGTCTGAGTGTCTCTCTATTATGCCCTGAGTCTAACTCTGACTTTCTCTCTGCGCCTCTCTCTCCTCCTCTTCCCTCTCGCTCCGTGGCCATCTCTGCACCATCGATCAGCTCCTCCTCTCCATATTCATGATGCTGCGCTGCAGAAAGACAGAGGGCCTCTGCCTCACAGGGCCTGCTGCTGCTGGCTACATACCCTCCCTGGGGGGTTCCACATGACAACACTCTCCCTCTCCGACCACTAGCATGTCATTTCAACCTAGTGTTGTCTTCGAGACCTCCTAAAGCCAATCCGAGTCAAGACCAAGACCGGAGGAGGGGAAAGGGGTCCGAGACCGAGTCAAGATCGAGACCAGAAAAACGCTAGTCCAATTTAAGTCCATGATTGTGATTATGTCAAATCACCACCATAAAAAGAGTTCAAAATGTCCAGTATTTCTGTGTTCATATTTCAGAACTACATATGTATTCTTTAGACATTCAGAATGGTGAAAAAATGCATACTGAGGGAAAATAGAGAGCCACTCTACAAACTATCACTAAAACAAACAGGTCATTGATAGATAACATTTCAACCAGTTACAACTTCCCCCAGTCTCCCCTTCCTAAGAGTGAGTGCAACCTCAACAATTTCCCCACGCTTCCCTACCAGCGAATCAAGGAAATTCTGAAAAGCGCAACAGTTTGAGGATATTTATCAATGAAAGTAAAGGACAGTAATGTTACGAGTCGGGTAGGAAGCCCAGCTTTCAATAGGTGATAAGATATTCATGTTTGAGGAAAGGAGTGATAATATTTGGCCTGGTGAAGCAGTTTTGTGAGCTGACTGAATGGGAGTTTTTTTATTTTTTTACTCCACTGATCTTGGGAAGAAATGACAAGAAACTAAACATGTGGTCTGGAGACCAGAATGGAATACTATATAACTGCTTTCACCTGTCCATCCTGACAGATGCTGATGAAATGTCTCCACGATCATTAATGACAAATGGACCTACCAAGTCACTCACACACAGACGGCATCGATTCCTGCTCTGATTGTCACTGCAGCAGCTGCTGAGAAACCAGGTTTAGAAAACATTCACTCAATATCACTAACAAAACCCCTCATCACCAAGCTAATAAGTAATACATGTTGTGTGTGGGATGACTATTTATAGCAAATATGGAGCAGGGTGGACAACATGATTGGTTAATGAGTTTGTGCTCTGGAGAGGCAGGCAATGCTGGATGTTATGACTAATACATACGCAGGGTTGGGTAGGTTACTTTCTAAATGTAATCCATTACAGTTACTAGTTACCTGTCCAAAATTAAAATCCGTAACGTAACTTTTGGATTTCCCAAACTCAGTAATGTAATCTGATTACATTCTGTTACTTTTAGCTTACTTTCCCCTTAAGAGGCATTGGTTGGTTATGTAGGTTTCTTCTAACCCATCACTTTCTACAACATATAATAAATAATGCAATTAAATTATATCTTTACATTAAAAACCAAAGTCTATCAGAATTTCAGTCATTCCAATAAATGTTATACCCCTTGATCTTCAAGAATAGGACTTGGAAATATCCTCAAGTGCTTCATTAAATAGTACCTGCAAACACCAGTCTCAACGTCAACAGTCAAGAGGCAACTCCGGGAAGCTAGCCTTCTAGGCAGAGTTCCTCTGTCCAGTGTCTGTGTTATTTTGCTGATAATGGGCCTCTGTTCGCCTACGTAGATATTCCATTCAAAATCAGCCGTTTCCAGCTACAATAGTCATTTACAACATTAACAATGTCTATACTGTATTTCTGATCAATTTGATGTTATTTTAATGGACAAAAAATGTGCTATTCTTTCAAAAACAAGGACATTTCTAAGTGACCCCAAACTTTGGAACGGTAGTGTATTTCCAAACATGAATGTAGCAACTACAGTGTCATGCCCTAACCGTAGAGATCTTTTTATTCTCTATGCGTGGTTGGTCAGGGTGTGACTCGGGTGGGAAACTCTATGTTCTGTGTTTCTATGTGTTGGCCGGGTATGGTTCTCAATCAAGGACAGCTGTCTATCGTTGTCTCTGATTGGGAATCATACTTAGGCAGCCTTTTTTCCTTTTGTATTTGGTGGGTAGTTGTCTTTGTTAGTGGCCTGTACAGCCCTAGTAAGCTTCACGTTAGTTTTTGTTGTTTCTTGTTTTGTTGGCGACATTTATAATAAAGAAAAATGTACGCTCACCACGCTGCACCTTGGTCCGATCATTTCCACGGCGACAGGGATCGTGACATACAGATTGCCCTTTTAAGTCTATCAAAAGTGTACGGGTTTGAGCATGTGTCCATTAGGCCTATGGATTTATTTGTTTTATCAGCTCTTTATCGTTGTCTCTGATTGGGAACCATATTTAGGCAGCCATATTCCTTGGGTAATTCGTGGGTGATTGTCTATGTATTAGTTGCCTGTGTCTGCACTTATTCTATGTAGCTTCACGTTCGTTTTTGTTGTTGTACGTTTGTTGAAGTGTTCTTCGTTTCATTAAAATAGAAGATGTATTCACATCACGCTGCGCCTTGGTCCTCACCTTCTTCCACCAACAACGGCCGTGACATAATGAGGGTGCAGAGTAAAATATTTAGAAAGAATACTTATTTCCACCTCATCACCCTTGTATTCCATATCTCACCTCTGTCTGAATGAGTGCAGAAATCCATAACTTAATTAATAATTGATGACTCTGCATAACAATATTGCAGGCCAGCATTAAATCACTGAACTGTATTGAAGAGGTGGTGGTTGCTCGGACTGTGTGTGTGTGTGTGTGTGTGTGGGTGTGTACTGTGTGTGTGTTTGTGTTCACATGCATGCATATGTCTGTCAAGTGTGAACAGAGCACGTTGGCCATTTCTAAACTGTGGTTATCTCTCCTCTCAGTCTAATCTACAGACAGGGTCACTGGGGGTTGATTTGTGTGCTGACCTGACTCTAACCTCACCATGATGGTCAAGCTACACAAATGTGAGCCCCTCCAAATGATGCAGACACACTGGTCTGATGTGTGAAAACCCCCAGGCTCTTCAGTCCAGGTACGCATCCCAAATGGCACTCTATTCCCTGTATAGTGCACTACTTATGACCAGAGCCCTAGTGTGCTAAATAGGGAAGAGGGTGCCATTTGGGCAAAACCACAGTCCATCGAGTACAGTCCCATTCCCCATCCACCAGGAGGAGCCAATCCAGGCGTTCACCTATCTGTCTGTCTCTCTCAATCCATCAATCTGCCTTATGAATGGAGACACAGGAAATAATACCTGCCGTAACACATCACTTAGTCATTCATACAGAAGTCATTTGGAAACCAATCAAGAGTAAACGTCTGTTTACCTATCTGTCACAGGCTATTCCTGCTGCACCTTGGGCTGTGGTAGTCATTAAATGTTGTCAGCCAGTTATTGTCATGTTATTGTCTTTTCAGTGGCAACCATCAAAACTCTGCTTTCACACAGGATTGCATATCGAAATGTTTGGACTTTAAAAATACTTCTTTCACTTCACGCATCAACCCTTGTTTGAAGAGCATGCTCTCGCTGAGCGACAGGTGATATTCCGCCCAAACTCTGTATGCCATGGGCTTTCCAACCATGTTCCTGCAGCTACCCAGTGCTTAATTTAGGAAACCAAGTAGAATCTGCTTGGGAACATCGATAGTAACATGTTTTCACCACGAAACATTCAACATCAAATACAAATTCACTGTAATTGTAGGCTAAAGCATGGTCTAGGCCTATATGTTCTTTCCCAGACTCATGGATAGAAAGCTTAGCATAAGGTAACCGGTATGCATAGTAATACAGTCCACACTAAAAGCTGAAAATAATTTTTAAAATTTTGCAGTGTATGCTTGACCAAAATGTTTTTCTGCTGTGCGTATTATGCTGTAGGCTAATAGGCTGTGAATTGTATAATGGCAACATCATTTTTTGTTGGGGGGGGGGGGGGGGGGTTGCTTAGGCTCATATATAGGCATATATAAGCTATTATATGCGTATAGGTGTTCTACATGCAACCTCTTAAATGCTTTGAATTAATCATCACCTTAGAAAGTACTGTCCATTTGGTTGTGTTTAGCTTTGAAACAACGTTTCCCACTCAGTTTCAACCTGTTGTTGAACTTCACTCTTCAAATTGATCATCCCAGTGAGGTCAAAGAATGTAGCCCAACAGTAAGTTTTAAAAGCATGATACTGTTTTGATGATAAGTGATTAATGTGATTTTTGACTGCATTTGCATTATTGTCAGAGTGGTTAGATGAACAATAGAGCACTGAGATGAACAATAGAGCACTGAGTCCCAGGCCATTTGCGAGCTAATGGTCGTTAGCGATTTGGGTACTACCAACGCATGTCCAGAGTGCATAAAAGGAGATTACCATGGCTCAACGGTCACTTGAAATTTGACTGCGGTCATAACTCATGACTGCCGGTTTGGCGGTAGTACGTTCACCGCAACAGCCCTAGCTGAACCTCCATCCATCTAAATCTCTTTGCTCTCTGTCCCTCCCTCTCCCCTCTCGACCATTCTGTTCTCCGTCTATGCAGCTATATATTTTTCCTCCTCATTAATCTTGCTGTTGATGGGAACAGATGCTGGGATGACTGTGCACAAAGGGGGGTGGAGGAGTGACAGGGGAGTGACAGAGGGGTTCTACCTTACCCTAAGGAGAGGAGAGAGGGTCCTCAGTGGAAATAGCTCCCGAAACATCTGCTCCTAGGAGAGAGGGAGGACACACCGAGGAGAGGAAGCTGGAGTACTCCCTCTCTCTCTCCCTCCCTCCCTCTCTCCAGTTGACACATGTCATCACATCTACTACAGCTGGCTTCACCTGGACCACATGTACCGCACTGTACTCACTGTGTACCATACGCTTCACTGGAACAGGAAGTCATTGTTTTCCACAGAGACCTCAGTCTGCATTACAATGAGTCAGAGTCTGGGCTGATCAACAACATACAATCAGATGGGTCATTTAGAATATCCTCTAGGGGATCCGTGTCTCTCCACTGGGACAGTTGAGCTAACATGCGCTAATGTGATTAGTGATACGGTGTAAGTAACAAAAACATTTCCCAGAACATAGACATGTCTTATATGGGCAGAAAGCTTAAATAATTGTTAACTTGTTGTGGTTGCAATCCCGTTAACGGGATAATTGTCATCAACAAACGCTGAATTGCATAGCGCTACATTCAATGAATATCACTAAAAATATTTATATTCAAGAAATCACAAGTGCAATATAGGAAAACACAGCTTAACGTTTTGTTAATCCACCTGTCGTGTCAGATTTTAAAATATGCTTTACAGTGAACGCAATCCAAGCGTTTGTGTAAGTTTATCGATCGCTCGACAAACATTAAGTACACTTAGCATCAAGTAGCTTGGTCACAAAAATCAGAAAAGCAATCAAATTAATCGTTTACCTTTGATGATCTTCGGATGTTTTCACTCACGAGACTCCCAGTCTCACACAATAAATGTTCCTTTTGTTCCATAAAGATTATTTTTATATCCAAAATACCTCAGTTTGTTTGGCGCATTATGTTCAGAAATCCACAGGAAAGAGCAGTCACGACAACGCAGACAAATTCCAAATAGTTTCCGTAATGTCCACAGAAACATGTCAAACGTTTTTAAAATATATAATCGATAATATATCAACTGCAAATGTCTTTATCAGTAGGAGAGGGAAAAGCAATGGCGCGATGTTATCTTACTGGCTCATTTTTCAAAATAAAAGCCTGAAACTATGTCTGAAGACTGTTGACACCTTGAGGAAGCGATAGGAAAAGGAATCTGGTTCATATCCCTTTAAATGGAGCAAAGGGAGGCTATGGAACATGGAGTTTTCAAAATAGAAGCCACTTCCTGGTTTGAGATTCCTCAGGGTTTCGCCTGCAATATCAGTTATGTTATACTCACAGACAATATCTTGACAGTTTTGGAAACTTTAGAGTGTTTTCTATCCAATACTAATAATAATATGCATACATTAGCAACTGAGACTGGGGAGCTGGCCGTTTACAATGGGCACCTTTTCATCCAAGCTACTCAATACTGCCCCTGCAGCCATATGAAGTTAATCGAACTGCACTGTCCAATTTACAGTAGCTATTACAGTGAAAAAATACCATGCTATGGTTTGAGGAGAGTGCACAACAACAAAAAACTTTTATCACGGCAACTGGTTTGATACATTCACCTCTGAAGGTAAATAATGTACTTACATTCAGTAATCTTGCTCTGATTTATCATCCTGAGGGTCCCAGAGAGAAAATGTAGCATAGTTTTGTTGGATAAAATCAATTTTTATATTCAAATGTAGGAACTGGGTTCTAAAGTTTGAACCCCTGCTGTTTCTGGCCTCACACCCACCCCGCCTGGCCATTTAGATGTGTGAAGGTTAGTGTCTTTTCTGTAGGAACGCTCATTTTCCATTATGTATGACCTTCCTGGGAGTGTGTAAACTTAAATGTTTTATTACCATATCAGTTTTGAATGTTGTCTATTGTTATGTACTTGAAATTGTATCAATTGACCAATTCGGCACATTTTCTGATGTATTGCAATGCTTCACTGGATCAGTCTGAAACTTTGCACATACACTGCTGCCATCTAGAGGCCAAAATCTAAATGGCTCCTAAACTGCAATATTATATTATGGTCTTTCGTTTGTATTTAAAAAATGCTGAAAAAATTTTAAAATGCATGTTTCTTTGTTTCTATTATATTTGACCAAATCTAATGTGTGTTATATTCTCCAACATTAATTTCACATTTCCTGTTTCCTTTCAAATGGTATCAAGAACATACATATTCTTGCTTCAGGTCCTGAGCTACAGGCATTTAGATTTGGGTATGTCATTTTAGGCGATTTTTTTTTTAAAAAGGGTCTGATCCTTAAGAGGGTATACTGCAGGAGAGAGAATAATCATGAATTATCAGCAAAATAGAGAAAGAGCGAGAGAGAGAGGAACAACAAAGAGAGTGAGTGATAAGGCTCGCACACATCACTCCGAATGTGGATCTAGCATTTGTCTGCCGATCATTCAGCGCGTTGTGTTTCAGGACTGACGTATACAGCAGGTGGTCACGATTTTCAACCAATTCTAAATGTAAAATCGGTGTGCACTCGGTTCGCAAATTACGTCTGGCATTCTGTTCAACGGTGCTCAGTACTCTCGGCCAGCAAACGATATTGGCTTGTCTGAGCCCATAAAGTGGATCCAGTTTTATTGAGTCAGCAGGAAGCAGTGCTGAAACCCCTTGAATGAGGAGGTACTGTAAGAGCAGGGGATGTGGAGAGGAAGAAAAAAAAGAATAGAAAATAGAGATACTGTGTTGACCTCCACCTCATTCAGACCAAGGGTAAGAGGAGGAAAGAGAGACAGAATGGCAGCCAGATAAAGAGTAGTGTCAAGATTAGGGTTGTAAAATTCAGGTACATTTTCCCAAACTTCCAGGTTTTTGAGAAATCCCAGTCGAAAGATTATTGGAATCAGATGAAGATAATCAGGAAATATCTGAATCCTGCAATCCTCGAATTGGGATTCTTGAAAAGCCTGGGAATTTTGGGGCAGTTAGCAGAATTTTGGGGCAGTTAGCAGAATTTTGGGGCAGGTAGCAGAATTTGGGGGCAGTTAGCAGAATTTTGGGGCAGGTAGCAGAATTTTGGGGCAGTTAGCAGAATTTTGGGGCAGTTAGCAGAATTTTGGGGCAGTTAGCAGAATTTTGGGGCAGTTAGCAGAATTTTGCTAGAGAAACATTTTCATAAAGGATTTATTTAATCATGGAGAAATTAAATGATGGAGTCAATGAGCATTTTCTGGGGAAGCGATATAGGGTCAGAGAGTCAGTGAGAAAAGAATAAAGAGAGACAGACTGCATGTAGGTCTGTATGTGTGAGAAAGACAGACAGACTGCATGTAGGTCTGTATGTGTGAGAAAGACAGACAGACTGCATGTAGGTCTGTATGTGTGAGAAAGACAGACAGACTGCATGTAGGTCTGTATGTGTGAGAAAGACAGACTGCATGTACTGTATTTCTGTATGTGTGAAAGCGAGATAGAAAGGAACGGTTTAGTATTTGTGCATTGGTGACTTGTCTCCTCATTTCC
The DNA here is from genome assembly GCF_057628025.1 of Oncorhynchus mykiss. NCBI lineage: Eukaryota > Metazoa > Chordata > Actinopteri > Salmoniformes > Salmonidae > Oncorhynchus > Oncorhynchus mykiss. The sequence goes on along the minus strand of NC_143027.1, from coordinate 30,606,002 downwards.
ACACACAGAGTAAAGAGTGAAAATATCTACATATGGATTTTGTAGCCCCCTTGATCAGTAGCAAGAAAGAACCGATGGATATGTTGCAGTTCAATATATTCTTATTTTATATTTAAGGGAAGAAGGATATAGGATATTGATCCAATGGTTATTTTTGTCACAGATTAAGAGCATGACACATACACGCACACACAATGTTTGTTTTACTATCCTTGTGGGGACCTAACCCTAACTCATAAACCTAACCCCTAACCGTAATTGTAACCCAACCCCTAATTGTAATTGTAACCCAACCCCTAATTGTAATTGTAACCCCTAAGATCTAAAATAACCTTTGTCTTTGTAGGGACCGGCGAAATGTCCCCACTTATCGGAATTGTCCTTGTTTTCCTATCCTTGTGACGACTTCCAGGCACCACAAGGATAGTAAACCCAAAAACATACACACACACACACACACACACACACACACACACACACACACACACACACACACACACACACACACACACACACACACACACACACACACACACACACACACACACACACAGTGCTGTGGCATTTGAGTGTGCAGGCCATTAAAGGTGTGTGCCTGAGGCTGTCGGGGTGTAGTTGCCAAAGTCACAGTGCTCTGACAAACACTATCTCCATTACCAACAGAGAGACTACCTGCTCTGCCTCCCGCTGCCTCTAGCTCTCCTATCGATTCCTCTTCACTTACTCTATCCAAGAAGAGAGAGAGAGAGAGAGAGAGAGAGAGAGAATGGGGTAGAAAAAAAATATGCATAGAGTATGGGAACAGGACCCCATTAGCATCGATGGGTTGAGAGTTTCAAGTTCCTTGGTGTCCACATAACCAACAAACTATCGGGGTCCAAACACACCACTCTGACCGTAAGGTGCTACAGCCTCCTGCAATCCAGGACCTACAGTTGACGTCGGAAGTTTAAATACACTTAGGTTGGATTAATTAAAACTTGTTTTTCAACCACTTCACAAATTTCTTGTAAACAAACTATAATTTTGGCAAGTCGGTTAGGACATCTACTTTGTGCATGACACAAGTAATTTTCCCAACAATTGTTTACAGACAGATTATTTAATTTATAATTCACTGTATCACAATTCTAGTGGGTTAGATGTTTACATACACTAGGTTGACTGTGCCTTTTAACAGCTTGGAAAATTCCAGAAAATTATGTCATGGCTTTAGAAGCTTCTGATAGTCTAATTGACATAATTTGAGTCAATTGGAGGTGTACCTGTGGATATACTTCAAGGCCTACCTTCAAACTCAGTGCCTCTTTGCTTGACATCATGGGAAAATCAAAAGAAATCAGCCAAGACCTCAGAAAAAAATTGTAGACCTCAAGTCTGGTTCATCCTTGGGAGCAATTCTTGGGAGCAATTTCCTGGTTCATCCTTGGGAGCAATTTCCAAATGCTTGAAGGTACCACATTAATCTGTATAAACAATAGCACTCAAGTACAGTGCCTTGCGAAAGTATTCGGCCCCCTTGAACTTTGCAACCTTTTGCCACATTTCAGGCTTCAAACATAAAGATATAAAACTGTATTTTTTTGTGAAGAATCAACAACAAGTGGGACACGATCATGAAGTGGAACGACATTTATTGGATATTTCAAACTTTTTTAACAAATCAAAAACTGAAAAATTGGGCGTGCAAAATTATTCAGCCCCTTTACTTTCAGTGCAGCAAACTCTCTCCAGAAGTTCAGTGAGGATCTCTGAATTATCCAATGTTAACCTAAATGACTAATGATGATAAATACAATCCACCTGTGTGTAATCAAGTCTCCGTATAAATGCACCTGCACTGTGATAGTCTCAGAGGTCCGTTAAAAGCGCAGAGAGCATCATGAAGAACAAGGAACACACCAGGCAGGTCCGAGATACTGTTGTGAAGAAGTTTAAAGCCGGATTTGGATACAAAAATATTTCCCAAGCTTTAAATATCCCAAGGAGCACTGTGCAAGCGATAATATTGAAATGGAAGGAGTATCAGACCACTGCAAATCTACCAAGACCTGGCCGTCCCTCTAAACTTTCAGCTCATACAAGGAGAAGACTGATCAGAGATGCAGCCAAGAGGCCCATGATCACTCTGGATGAACTGCAGAGATCTACAGCTGAGGTGGGAGACTCTGTCCATAGGACAACAATCAGTCGTATATTGCACAAATCTGGCCTTTATGGAAGAGTGGCAAGAAGAAAGTCATTTCTTAAAGATATCCATAAAAAGTGTCGTTTAAAGTTTGCCACAAGCCACCTGGGAGACACACCAAACATGTGGAAGAAGGTGCTCTGGTCAGATGAAACCAAAATTGAACTTTTTGGCAACAATGCAAAACGTTATGTTTGGCGTAAAAGCAACACAGCTCATCACCCTGAACACACTGTCAAACATGGTTGTGGCAGCATCATGGTTTGGGCCTGCTTTTCTTCAGCAGGGACAGGGAAGATGGTTAAAATTGATGGGAAGATGGATGGAGCCAAATACAGGACCATTCTGGAAGAAAACCTGATGGAGTCTGCAAAAGACCTGAGACTGGGACGGAGATTTGTCTTCCAACAAGACAATGATCCAAAACATAAAGCAAAATCTACAATGGAATGGTTCAAAAATAAACATATCCAGGTGTTAGAATGGCCAAGTCAAAGTCCAGACCTGAATCCAATTGAGAATCTGTGGAAAGAACTGAAAACTGCTGTTCACAAATGTTCTCCATTCAACCTCACTGAGCTCGAGCTGTTTTGCAAGGAGGAATGGGAAAAAATGTCAGTCTCTCGATGTGCAAAACTGATAGAGACATACCCCAAGCAACTTACAGCTGTAATCGCAGCAAAAGGTGGCACTACAAAGTATTAACTTAAGGGGGCTGAATAATTTTGCACGCCCAATTTTTCAGTTTTTGAACTGTTAAAAAAGTTTGAAATATCCAATAAATGTCGTTCCACTTCATGATTGTGTCCCACTTGTTGTTGATTCTTTACAAAAAAATACAGTTTTATATCTTTATGTTTGAAGCCTGAAATGTGGCAAAAGGTCGCAAAGTTCAAGGGGGCCGAATACTTTCGCAAGGCACTGTATAAACACCATGGGACCATGCAGCCGCCATACCGGTCAGGAAGGAGACGCGTTCTGTCTCCTAGATATGAACGTACTTTGGTGCGAAAAGTTCAAATCAGTCCCAGAACAACAGCAAAGGACCTTGTGAAGATGCTGGAGGAAACAGGTATAAAAGTGTCTATATCCACAGTAAAATCAGACCTATATCGACATAATCTGAAAAGCCGCTCGGCAAGGAAGAAGCCACTGCTCCAAAACCGCCATAAAAGTGCCAGACTAAGGTTTGCAACTGCACATCGGGACAAAGATTGTACTTTTTGGAGAAATGTCATCTGGTCTGATGAAACAGAAATAGAACTGTAAAGGGGGACGCGTGCAAGCCAAAGAACATCATCCCAACCATGAAGCACGGGGGTGGCAGCATCATGTTGTGGTGGTGCTTTGCTGCAGGAGGGACTGGTGCACTTCACAAAATTGATCGCCTCATGAGAAAGGAAATTATGTGGATATATTGAAGCAACATCTCAAGACATCAGTCAGGAAGTTAAAGCTTGGTCGCAAATGGGTCTTCCAAATGGACAATGACCCCAAGCATACTTCCAAAGTTGTGGCAAAATGGCTTAAGGACAACAAAGTCAAAGTATTGAAGTGGCCATCACAAAGCCCTGACCTCAATCCTATAGAAAGGTTGTGGGCAGAACTGAAAATGCGTGTCCGAGCAAGGAGGACTACAAACCTGACTCAGTTACACCAGCTCTGTCAGGAGGAATGGGCCAAAATTCACCCAACTTATTGTGGGAAGCTTGTGGAAGGCTACCCGAAATGTTTGACCCAAGTTAAACAATTTAAAGGCAATGCTAACAAATACTAATTGAGTGTATGTAAACTTCTGACCCACAGGGAATGTGATGAAAGAAATAAAAGCTGAAATAAATCATTCTCTTTACTATTATTCTGACATTTCAATTTTTTTAAATAAAGTGGTGATCCTAACTGACCTAAGACAGGGAATTGTTACTAGGATTAAATGTCAGGAATTGTGAAAAACGGAGTTTAAATGTTTTTGGCATTTTTGGCACTTCTGACTTCAACTGTATATACCAGGCGGTGTCAGAGGAAGGCCCAAAAAATGTTCAAAGTCTCCAGTCACCCAGTCATAGACTGTTCTCTCTGCGACCGCACGGCAAGCGGTACCTGAGTGCCAAGTCTAGGACCCAAAGGCTCCTTAACAGCTTCTAACCCCCACCCCCCTTTGTTTTTACACTGCTGCTACTCGCTGTTTATTATCTATGCATAGTCACTTTACCCCTACCTACATGTAGAAATGACCTCGACTAACATATACCCCTGCATATTGACTCGTTACCAGTACCTCCTGTACATAGCTTGTTATTGTTATTTTGGGTAACCTTTTTTTATTTTATATATTTTCTTTTACTTGCATTAATTTAGTCAATCTTTTCTTAACTCTATTTCTTGAACTGCATTGTTGGTTAAGGGCTTGTAAGTAAGCATTTCACGGCAAGGTCTACTACACCTGTTGTATACGGCGCATGTGACAAATGCAATTTGATTTGATTTGAAGAGAGGGAAATGGAGAGTAGAGATGAGAGGGACGGATGGAGGAGAAAAATATGTAATACATAATATACACTGTACAGCAATAGAGAGAGTAGGTGGTACAGAGTAGGTGGTACAGTGTAGGTGGTACAGAGTAGGTGGTACAGACTATGTGGTACAGTGTAGGTGGTACAGAGTAGGTGGTACAGAGTAGGTGGTACAGATTAGGTGGTACAGATTAGGTGGTAAAGTGTAGGTGGTACAGTGTAGGTGGTACAGAGTCAGTGGTACAGAGTAGGTGGTACAGTGTAGGTGGTACAGTGGTACAGAGTAGGTTGTACAGAGTAGGTGGTACTGAGTAGTTGGTACAGTGGTACAGAGCAGGTGGTACAGTGGTACAGAGTAGGTGGTACAGGTGGTACAGAGTAGGTGGTACAGGTGGTACAGAGTAGGTGGTACAGAGTAGGTGGTACAGGTGGTACAGAGTAGGTGGTACAGAGTAGGTGGTACAGAGCAGGTGGTACAGTGGTACAGTGGTACAGTGGTATAGAGTAGGTGGTAGAGGTGGTACAGAGTAGGTGGTACAGAGCAGGTGGTACAGTGGTACAGAGTAGGTGGTAGAGGTGGTACAGAGTAGGTGGTACAGAGCAGGTGGTACAGTGGTACAGAGTAGGTGGTACAGGTGGTACAGAGTAGGATGTACAGTGGTACAGAGCAGGTGGTACAGAGCAGGTGGTACAGAGCAGGTGGTACAGTGGTACAGTGGTACAGTGGTACAGAGTAGGTGGTAGAGGTGGTACAGAGTAGGTGGTACAGTGGTACAGTGGTACAGAGTAGGTGGTACAGAGTAGGTGGTACAGTGGTACAGTGGTACAGAGTAGGTGGTACAGAGCAGGTGGTACAGTGGTACAGTGGTACAGAGTAGGTGGTAGAGGTGGTACAGAGTAGGTGGTACAGAGCAGGTGGTACAGTGGTACAGTGGTACAGAGTAGGTGGTAGAGGTGGTACAGAGTAGGTGGTACAGAGCAGGTGGTACAGTGGTACAGTGGTACAGAGTAGGTGGTACAGAGCAGGTGGTACAGTGGTACAGTGGTACAGAGTAGGTGGTAGAGGTGGTACAGAGTAGGTGGTACAGAGCAGGTGGTACAGTGGTACAGAGTAGGTGGTACAGTGGTACAGAGTAGGTGGTAGAGGTGGTACAGAGTAAGTGGTACAGAGCAGGTGGTACAGTGGTACAGAGTGCAGACAATCATCCACTCAGAAATCAAATATGCTTCAGCTCTCTAGTCACAGGCATCCAAAGGCAAATTACACATGGGCCAGACGATGTCACCCTCTCCCTCCCTCACCACTCCCTCCAAACAGAAAACAAAATAACTTTGGTAATTCATTCTGACATCTCCTTTTTTTCTCTCAGACACACTCCCCACTCCTGTGCCACAGCGGTATGTCCTCAGTGGCAACCTTTCCACCGCAGAGCTGCATGCAGTATGTCACCCACAGCAGGATGGACCACACCCCATCCCCACAGACCTCACACTGATAGAAACCTAATAAACAAACTCAAACATGACGCACACTTTGTGTGTGTAGGGTCGGATTGACTGTACTATGTTCATTCAGGAAGAGAGAGAGAGATGTGTGTTAGCTGGATGCAAGGGGGGGGGGGGGTCTTGCTGTGTCTCTGACAACAGGTAATTAGGGCCGTCACTGGGCCAGCTGTTGGCTCTCGGGAGGGGCAGGTCCACGCACACACACACGCGCATACACACACACACAAGCGCATGATTACACACACGCGCATGCATACACACACACACAGCTGAAGACAGAAAGAAAGTTGGGGAAGATTTCCCTCTCTACAGGGTGGAGCTCCATGAGGCCCCGTAGAGCTTACCAAAAGACAGAACTGTGATGATGTGGTCTGCTGTTTCAACACTAGGGGGAGACCTTAGTCTCTTCCAGAACCAATGTGGTGCTGAGTAAGGGCTGCCTGATAGTGTGCGCTCGGCTACTGTACATGTGAGCATGTGTGAGGTGTGGTTGACCTTGTAAAGTTCTTTCCTAAACCAATACAGCTACAGTTTGCACAAACAATGCCTCTCTCCTCTCTCTTTACAACATTGACTATCGACATCGATTCACTTCAGCACAGTGTAAAACGCAGCTAGGAAGAGCATTATCTGCTCTGCATCACTGTTTACCACATCAAAGCTTATATAAAGGTTGGTAAACAAATTATTTTATTTTCATTGTTCAGTACACAGCACCTGCTTCTCTCCCTCTCTCCTTCTCCCTTAATGTGGTTCAAGAACATTAGGCTACCCTGGCAGTACAAATTAACAAGGCAACAATAAACATGCTCACTTAATTTCTTGCACTCTCTCTCTCTCGCTAAATGTGAATCTATAGTTTGGTGCAGAGCCAGGCTGAAAGGGAAGGGGGAGAAGGAAAGGGAGAGGGAGGGAAAGAGGGAGAGGGAGAGCATGGAGAAAGAGTGTGAGGTAGATGTAGCCAGTGCCCGAGCAGAGGAGGATTGATGAAGGGAGGAATGGAGGGAGGGAGATAAGGAAAGAGAAGGAGGGGAGGGCACTCATCTCTGCATCTGCACATGAGATATCTCAGAGGTCAGCCAATTAGAAAGAAGAAGACACCACTATTCTCCCAGCCCTCCTGTAAATCCCTGCCCAAGACAGCACACGTGCCTGACACACATTAGACACAAACACACTACACACACACGGAACCTTTTATTGTGATTATGAGAAGCACACACAGAGTCACACACAGACTGGAAGGAGTTGAGATCTGGCGCGACTGAACGATGTTGAATAACAGTAGCAGTGTCATACACTACCAAGTACCAATTGCTGAGTGTTCAGTTGATCTCGTGACCATGAGTGGAATTACTGGCAGAATAAAGAGGTTTATAACAAATATTTGGCTTTAGGCAGTTTGCACCAGCAATTACCCCTAATATCTATTTCAATAGATCCTCTACGTTCAGCTGGAGTTCATAGCCCAGAAATGAAATTAGTGTATTGAGTGCGGTGGGTGGGTTTAGCCAGTGAGCTGACAGTCAGACAGACACAGGGGGGTTGTAACTGTAATGGAACAACCACTGAAAAGTAACACGTATTGTCTCACCAGAACCTCTTATCTCAGGTCTCCAGTGGCATCTGACCTTTCACCAAATAGCCTGCTCTAATCAGCCCAAACATGGGTGTGGATCACTACTCCTCCTGCACTGTAGCACTGTGTGTGTGACTGTCCTCTACGCTGTCTGACAAGAGGATGTATACTGTCGCGGTGACGGACCGGTCAAAGACCCCAACATCATCCCTCATGCCTTATCCTTGCCCCCGATCCCTGATTCAGGTCCCTGATCTGGGAGGGAGGATGGTGTCATGGCCTCATCATGCAGAGGGGATGGGAGGAGAGGAGGATCAATCAGTCAGAGACACTGCAACTTAATTCTTCCTATAGGAGTTCAGATGAGGGGGTCTATATATAATCCAAGACCCTAACAAGGGCTGCCTGCATGGCAACTATACTTAAAACTGTGTACAGTATCTTGCATTACTCATCTCATATGTATATACTGTATTCTATACTATTCTACTGTATCTTAGTCTATGCCGCTCTGACATTGCTCGTCCATATATTTAGATATTCTTAATTCCATTCCTTTACTTAAATTTGTGTGTATTGGGTACATGTTGTGGAATTGTTATATATTAATTGTTAGATATTACTTCACTGTCGGTGCTAGAAACACAAGCATTTCGCTACACCCGCAATAACATCTGCTAAACATGTGTATGTGACCAATAGATTTGGATTGATTTTAACCACTGTAACCATGATGACTGCACTTAATCCCCTCCTTAACATCTTTGCCTTGAGTTAAAGGATTGCCTCACTAAGCTATTCTAACGTACAGATTTCAATACCCTGCTTGGGACCAAACAAGTTTAATTCAGCATGTCAAGTCAGACTCTAATCAGGAACTCAGTCTCCTCCAACTGCAAATAAACCCCATGTCATCAACTGGAATAACTCTCTTAAACCTTGTTTGTTCTGAATCGTCGTCAGTCACTGGAAAGGGAAGCTCACAATTAAAGATGTCCTGGTGCAGTGCTGAAATGTTCTCCTGGATGGGGTTTCAATAGGAAGGCTGAAGTTATGTGGTTTTCCCTTTACGTGCAGCAAAGGGCAGGTGTCAGTGATAAATCAGGAGAATGGGACAGCAGATCTCTTTCTCTCACTCACAGAGCAAGGGGGGCAGATTCACACTGGGTTCACACACACTCCTCCTCTCTCAATCTCTCTCTCCTCCTTCTCTCTAGATCTCTCTCCTCCTCTCTAGATCTCTCTCCCCCGTCTCTATAGATCTCTCTCCCCCTTCTCTCTAGATCTATCTCCTCCCCCTCTCTAGATCTCTCTCTCCTTCTCTCTAGATCTATCTCGTCCTTCTGTCTAGATCTCTCTCCTTCTCTCTAGACTTCTCTCTCATCCTTCTCCCTAGATTTCTCTCTCCTCCTTCTCTAGATCACTCTCCTCCTTTTCTCTAGATCTCTCTCCTCCTTCTCTCTGGATCTCTCTCCTCCTTCTCTCTAGATTTATCTCTCCTCCTCCTCTCTAGATCTCTCGCCTCCTCCTCTCTAGATCTATCTCCTCGTTCTCTCTAGATCTCTCTCCTACTCTCTAGATCTATCTCCTTTTCTCTAGATCTCTCACCTCCTTCTCTCTAGATCTATCTCCTCTCTAGAGCTCTCTCCTCCTCCTCTCCAGATCTATCTCCTCCTTCTCTCTAGATCTCTCTCCTTCTCTCTAGATCTCTCTCCTTCTCTCTAGATCTCTCTACTCCTCCTCTCTAGATCTCTCTCCCCCTTCTCTCTGGATTTCTTTCTCCTTGTCTCTTGCTATCTTGAGTTCTGCCCTGAGGCTTCAATCCTACGCATGTACACACACACACACACACACACACACACACACACACACACACACACACACACACACACACACACACACACACACACACACACACACACACACACACACACACACACACACACACACACACACACACACACACACACACACACACACACACACACACACACACACACACACACACACACAGGGGACCTTTTATTATGGGTACAGGGACAGGCTCCACTGCACTTCACTGAGGTTTCTAAGATGCACTCAAGTGGAATGTCCACACTCCACTGTAGTTAGGAGTAAACACAGGACACAAGGCTCCCTTACTGACTGTACCACACATCTACAACAGGAACACATACACTGACTACACATCCATCATAACACTTACTCTCACTCATTCATTTGTCTGACATAACATGAATGTTTGCACAGAGAATCAGATGATTAGAACATGAAACAACCATTCAACAACATGGACCAAATCTAAGGAACATCTTCAGTGTGACGTAATGGTACAATACAGTAACACTCCTCCCCCTCCCCTGTTGTGCCAAGCAGAGCAGAGACTGAGTGCAGTAGAGGCTGGCTGCTCTCTGCAGAGATAGGTGCTGCCTGCATACAGATGCATTAACTGCCGCAGATACAGTAGATACATCGTGTGACATTCTGAGCCGAGGGTGACAGGACATTGCTAAGAGACTTTGCTGAGATCAAGACCCTGTAAGCCCCTGTCCCATTTCCGCAGCTACCACCTCCTGTCGTCTTGACTCCCGTCCCCTCCTTCCAGGCATTAGGAGCTTAGGGTGGGGAAGGATAAGGAGAGTGGGGGGCGCAGCACAATCCCAGCAACAGACACCACATTTTTCCCTTTTAAAAATGTGCTGCTGTCCTGCACCATAATATCACATTCCTTTGGGGAGTTGTTTCTCTCTCTTCTCTTCTATTTTCTATCAACCATGATGAGAATCCGTTTCAATCAGCCTGAACTTTCAATTCTTGTTTCAGGGAGTTACGTAAGAGCTGCGCTGTCAGAATAACAATTGGGAGGAGATTAGCGCACTGGGCCGAGGAAAGAGAGAGAGAGAGAGACATGAAAGGAGGGAGGAATAGAGGGAGGAATAGAGGGAAATACTAAGACCCTCTAAATATGACATCATTTCCCGTGGCATCTGAATAGACTGCAAACTGCTAAATAACGCAAGTAAATGAGGCGATGTAACAGGATATACCAGTGAGGTGTGGGCGGGATGGGAGCATCAGAAAGCATCTCTGACAGGGTGGCAGAGTTAAAGTGTTCATGGGTGAAGGTGTTTTGCTAAGAGACTGATAAAGAGACTAATCCAGACCTGGGAGGGAGGTAGGGAGGCTACAGCACAGCTCTGCTGCCAAAACTACAGCCTAACACACACTACACCTCACAATACTACAGACTAACACACACTACACCTCACAACACTACAGACTAACACACACTACACCTCACAACACTACAGACTAACACACACTACACCTCACAACACTACAGACTAACACACACTACACCCCTCACAACACTACAGACTAACACACACTACACCTCACAACACTACAGACTAACACACACTACACCCCTCACAACACTACAGACTAACACACACTACACCTCACAACACTGCAGACTAACACACACTACACCCCTCACAACACTACAGACTAACACACACTACACCTCACAACACTACAGACTAACACACACTACACCCCTCACAACACTACAGACTAACACACACTACACCTCACAACACTACAGACTAACACACACTACACCTCACAACACTACAGACTAACACACACTACACCTCACAACACTACAGACTAACACACAGTACACCTCACAACACTACAGTCTAACACACACTACACCTCACAACACTACAGACTAACACACACTACACCTCACAACACTACAGTCTAACACACACTACACCTCACATCACTACAGTCTAATCAGGTTATGCTACTGTACTCTATATGGGGCACACAATCGCATAGCTCTAATGACAAAGCAATGTTAGCCATTACTTCTAGACTAACTGACAGAGAAGGATAATGTTTTTCCTAATCAGCCGGCCTCTGGACTGGCAGCAGTAAGATGAGCACTGCAGTAAACAAGAGCTGATGATCTCTCAACTCAACACTCATCACAATCACTCTACTGCTCCATGAGTCATCAGGACCAAACACCTGCTCTTCACAGTCCATCCATTCATTCACACAGTCAGCTACACTCACAACAGAGTGGCTGCACTTTCACCTAGAACCTAGGGTCAAGGACACTATGGAGATATGTGAACATATAATAGATACCGTAATAAAACCATTGTGCTGCTGCAGGAGACCTCTGGGAGTGAACATGGACATGAAACACACGAAGATACCTGCTTTTGAAGTTTTTTTATTAGAAGAAATGATGGCGAATAGTTTTCAGAGAGGGAGTCATTCTCCTTAATCAAATGAGCTGCGAGGGTGAGAGGGAGGTTCATGTCGGTTTGGGTGGTGTACCATATATACCGTACACCGGGGTATTTAGAAATACTGATGGTATGATTTCCAATACCATAAGGGCTACCCTAGGCTCCAGCATCACATGACCCCCTCCATTACAGCTTTAATTAAAGAGCTGCTGCTCGGTGCACAGCGGTATACATCCCAGCCACCCAGCCCCACAGCCCCACAGCCCCACAGCCCCACAGCCCCACAGCCCCACAGCCACCCAGCCCCACAGCCACACAGCCCCACAGCCCCACAGCCACCCAGCCCCACAGCCCCACAGCCCCACAGCCCCACAGCCACCCAGCCCCACAGCCCCACAGCCCCACAGCCACCCAGCCCCACAGCCACCCAGCCCCACAGCCACCCAGCCCCACAGCCCCACAGCCACCCAGCCCCACAGCCACCCAGCCCCACAGCCACCCAGCCCCACAGCCCCACAGCCCCACAGCCACCCAGCCCCACAGCCCCTCAGCCACACAGCCCCTCAGCCACCCAGCCCCACAGCCACTGCAGCCCCACAGCCGTTCGGAGCTGGAGCTGGAGATGGGTTTTCTCCATAAATATGACTGAGAGCAGGGCCGGGCCTGCTGACTCAGCTGTCTGTGGGGTCCCACAGGGCCACAGGGGCCGAACTGACAGCCACAGGAAATTGCGCACACTCATTGTTATTGGGAGAGATTAATGAACACAGAGACAGGGTCTGAGACGGGGCTAACAGACGAGAGATGGGCCGACTGCAGTCCGTTTTACTGGCCTGGTTGGAGGTGTGCTGCAGTAAGCAGCTTCCTCACTACATGTGGGTAGACTTGTACACGCTCACCCAAAAATACTCCACTGGTCCACACCAGCAGCCACCCTGGAGCCCAGAGGGTGAGGGTGTATAGCAGCTGCTGAGTCCAGCTGCAGTGGACCCACTGTGGGACAGAGGAGAGGACCTGGGCCTTATGGTCCTACTGAGACTTCCCATCCACACCAGTGGGACAAACAGCCCACTGCAGCAACTCACTCACAAACACACACAGCTCGCCCATACTGCTACATTAGGTGTGCAGCAGACAAATAATAATTCTAGGCACAAGAGTCAAAGGCATTCAACTCCAAACTGATCACCACTATTTCGGGCAGCCAATAAGCTTCAATCATAAAGTGCCAAATGGATCACTTCCGCCTCAGCAGCAAATGGCTGGCAGGAGGCTGTTGACAGGCAGGTGCTCAGGTATTTTATTATGAAGCCTAGTCACTCAAGCTCATTGTAGCACCTCTAATCCACTGCACCAAACCTGCACATACAGCATAGCACAGAAGGACCACCAGCCTATCCGTCTCTCCCATCACCATAACGATCTCTCTCTCTCACACACACACACACACACACACACACACACACACACACACACACACACACACACACACACACACACACACAGCGAGGAGGGAGGAAGAGAGACACAATAATGCTTTGAGAAGAGACTGTGTTACACGCACTGGACATTTTCTCTCTTTCAGGGGGGGAGAGAGAGAGAGCGAGAGAGAGAGAGAGAGAGAGAGAGAGAGAGAGGGAGTGGGGAGATGGAGAGAGGGGGGGTCAGAGACACAACACTTGCAGTAGGCAGTGCTGGGCTGCTGATACATTGAGATACTACTAGTAGTGCCACAGTCATCATCACCAACACAGTCTCCACTCTCAGCCTCTCTACTGACCTGCCTGGCCCACTATCAGTCTGCAAGCTGCAGACAGACACTACAGGCTAGGAGACAGGATAGCCATGGCAAAGATAATACGAACCTTTACATATCATCCTCGTATTTGGAGATGTACGTGCATTGCAAATTAGGGCTGGCACAATATCATGGCACAATTATCCCATCTTCTAAACTCATTGACAAGTGGCACCATTGAATCATGGCATCAATATGTGTCTTCAAATAAATAACTACATATAAAAAAATATCTATATATCATATAATTTGAAAACAGGAAACCTGGTGGACAGACACAGTGGATAGATACAAGACACATTTTAATACCATGTGTAGGCCAATTTTAGAACATTTGGGCACAATCAGAACGTGGACAAGATCAGGTCAAAGGACACATGTTAGCGACAGGTTTAAGTTTGGCTACTGAGGCATACTGCATTATTGAACACACACATTCCTTTTCACACAGGCTGGCATACAGTGTGGCCTCAGAGTCATACCCTGGGGGATATTAAATAATCCTAATTGTACTAAGAATTGGCATTTGGTGCAAATCAATCCCTGAATGGCCGTTAGGGGAAACTGTCAAACTGAAATATTTGACTGTATTACCAGAGGAGAACTAGACATTTGAAATATCTTGAAAATACTCGTTTTACTTATGCTCACAAATGTGCTCTGCTATCTTAATATTCATATCACAGGATAAAACATCAAATAATGAGTGAGAGACATGAAGAAGTATCCAAGGTTCTGTGTCATAGATATGTAGGCCTTAACAAGGGATAGTTCACAAAAATGAGTAAATGACAAATTGATTTCCTTACCCTGTAAACATTCTATGGATAAAACATGACATCAATCCATGCTTTTTTCTTACTTCCCTGGCAGTGTTTCCGAATGGGAACATTGTATCATTTGTGGCACAAATCCCCTTCAAGTCAGGGTACCGATACTAGCATTTTTTGTGCATCGTGTCCAAATCATCTGAAAGTATCTCAAATTGATAATGAAGCTCAACAAAGTCACTTAGATGATTTGAATATGAGCTAAAAATGCTGATATCGGTAACATGACTTGAATGGGATTCGTGCCACAAATACAGAAACATTAGCACTTGGAAACAGTGCCGGGGGAAACTATGTCAAAGCATGGATTGCTGCCATACCTTGTCCATACACTGCTTACAGGGTAAGGAAACCAATATGTCATTTCGTTTAAACTATCCCTGAAATCTGAGCAAGGTAAAGTATTGACCTCAGATCTCCACCACGTTTTTTCTACCAATATTTAACTAGGCAAGTCAGTTAAATAAATATTTCCACCTCCGTAGAATTTATTATGGAGTTCCCTGAATAGAATGGGTTTAAAATGCGGACACACACACAAACAAAGAAAGAGAAGAAAACTATGTGTTCACTGGAACAATAGGTCTTTGTTCGCAAAGTGACAAAAAAAGGCACATTTTTCCAGAGGAGCAAACTCATCAATAACAAAAGTGTATGTACAGACGCAGGATCTTAATTTGACCTATATTGTCACAGCAACCGAATTTGAACGTTTAGTCCATAATGTTGCTTGATTGGTGATTAGACTATTGGCTGGCCAAAAGTAGGGTACATGATAAGTGCAATACTTTATAACTGGATGTTAGTTTGGGTTTTCAGTGAGTTTATGTAAATCACAAAGCTCTTCTGCCTTTCCTGCGGTGCAGGGAAATTCTCAGCAACAAAACAATATTCAAATTAGGATCATACATCTGTAAGAGAAGGACGTGGCTACAGATCAGAGACAGTATCCTGCAACACCTGGGTGAGTGAGACACTGTACAAAAAGACACTGACGTTGAAGGTGTTTAGAGACCAAGTCAACATCACTGTCCTCTCTGAGAGTGAAGATTGAGAGATATGCATCAGTGCACACAGACCCAGATTAGCATAACTGGCCAATTAAAAAAAGATATCTATTATAATAATTTAACCTTTATTTAACTAGGCAAGTCAGTTAAGAACAAAGCCACCTTATACTGTAAAAAAAGAAAAAGAAAATAAGAGATGACCTTGCTCCAGTACTGTGGCACTGTGAGGATAGGGAATAGGGACACTCCAGAGAGCAGATAGTGCCTTGCGAAAGTATTTGGCCCCCTTGAACTTTGCGACCTTTTGCCACATTTCCTGCTTCAAACATAAAGATATAAAACTGTATTTTTTTGTGAAGAATCAACAACAAGTGGGACACAATCATGAAGTGGAACGACATTTATTGGATATTTCAAACTTTTTTAACAAATGAAAAACTGAAAAATTGTGCGTGCAAAATTATTCAGCCCCCTTAAGTTAATACTTTGTAGCGCCACCTTTTGCTGCGATTACAGCTGTAAGTCGCTTGGGGTATGTCTCTCAGTTTTGCACATCGAGAGACTGACATTTTTTCCCATTCCTCCTTGCAAAACACCTCGAGCTCAGTGAGGTTGGATGGAGAGCATTTGTGAACAGCAGTTTTCAGTTCTTTCCACAGATTCTCGATTGGATTCAGGTCTGGACTTTGACTTGGCCATTCTAACACCTGGATATGTTTATTTTTGAACCATTCCATTGTAGATTTTGCTTTATGTTTTGGATCATTGTCTTGTTGGAAGACAAATCTCTGTCCCAGTCTCAGGTCTTTTGCAGACTCCATCAGGTTTTCTTCCAGAATGGTCCTGTATTTGGCTCCATCCATCTTCCCATCAATTTTAACCATCTTCCCTGTCCCTGCTGAAGAAAAGCAGGCCCAAACCATGATGCTGCCACCACCATGTTTGACAGTGGGGATGGTGTGTTCAGCTGTGTTGCTTTTACGCCAAACATAACGTTTTGCATTGTTGCCAAAAAGTTCAATTTTGGTTTCATCTGACCAGAGCACCTTCTTCCACATGTTTGGTGTGTCTCCCAGGTGGCTTGTGGCAAACTTTAAACGACACTTTTTATGGATATCTTTAAGAAATGGCTTTCTTCTTGCCACTCTTCCATAAAGGCCAGATTTGTGCAATATACGACTGATTGTTGTCCTATGGACAGAGTCTCCCACCTCAGCTGTAGATCTCTGCAGTTCATCCAGAGTGATCATGGGCCTCTTGGCTGCATCTCTGATCAGTCTTCTCCTTGTATGAGCTGAAAGTTTAGAGGGACGGCCAGGTCTTGGTAGATTTGCAGTGGTCTGATACTCCTTCCATTTCAATATTATCGCTTGCACAGTGCTCCTTGGGATGTTTAAAGCTTGGGAAATCTTTTTGTATCCAAATCCGGCTTTAAACTTCTTCACAACAGTATCTCGGACCTGCATGGTGTGTTCCTTGTACTTCATGATGCTCTCTGCGCTTTTAACGGACCTCTGAGACTATCACAGTGCAGGTGCATTTATACGGAGACTTGATTACACACAGGTGGATTGTATTTATCATCATTAGTCATTTAGGTCAACATTGGATCATTCAGAGATCCTCACTGAACTTCTGGAGAGAGTTTGCTGCACTGAAAGTAAAGGGGCTGAATAATTTTGCACGCCCAATTTTTCAGTTTTTGATTTGTTAAAAAAGTTCGAAATATCCAATAAATGTCGTTCCACTTCATGATTGTGTCCCACATGTTGTTGATTCTTCACAAAAAATACAGTTTTATATCTTTATGTTTGAAGCCTGAAATGTGGCAAAAGGTCACAAAGTTCAAGGGGGCCGAATACTTTCGCAAGGCACTGTAGGTACCACAGACAGAAGATGAAACAGCCGCATAAAAACAGGTGTCAAGTGGCAAACATGAGGGAAAAAACAAGCCAAATAGTGAATAGCATTATATCTCCACGGAAGAGTTGGTGAGAACAGAGATAAATAAATCTATCAGTGAGCGAGCCATCGTGCCTGAGATAAGAAGCCATCGTGCCTGAGATAAGAAGCCATCGTGCCTGAGATAAGAAGCCATCGTGCCTGAGATAAGAAGCCATCGTGCCTGAGATAAGAAGGCTTCGTGCCTGAGATAAGAAGGCTTCGTGCCTGAGATAAGAACGCTTCATGCCTGAGATAAGAAGGCTTCGTGCCTGAGATAAGAAGCCATCGTGCCTGAGATAAGAAGCCATCGTGCCTGAGATAAGAAGGCTTCGTGCCTGAGATAAGAAGCCATCGTGCCTGAGATAAGAAGCCATCGTGCCTGAGATAAGAAGCCATCGTGCCTGAGATAAGAAGCCATCGTGCCTGAGATAAGAAGCCATCGTGCCTGAGATAAGAAGGCTTCGTGCCTGAGATAAGAAGGTTTCGTGCCTGAGATAAGAACGCTTCGTGCCTGAGATAAGAAGGCTTCGTGCCTGAGATAAGAAGCCATCGTGCCTGAGATAAGAAGCCTTCGTGCCTGAGATAAGAAGCCATCGTGCCTGAGATAAGAAGCCATCGTGCCTGAGATAAGAAGCCATCGTGCCTGAGATAAGAAGCCATCGTGCCTGAGATAAGAAGCCATCGTGCCTGAGATAAGAAGCCATCGTGCCTGAGATAAGAAGCCATCGTGCCTGAGATAAGAAGGCTTCGTGCCTGAGATAAGAAGGCTTCGTGCCTGAGATAAGAACGCTTCATGCCTGAGATAAGAAGGCTTCGTGCCTGAGATAAGAAGCCATCGTGCCTGAGATAAGAAGCCATCGTGCCTGAGATAAGAAGGCTTCGTGCCTGAGATAAGAAGCCATCGTGCCTGAGATAAGAAGCCATCGTGCCTGAGATAAGAAGCCATCGTGCCTGAGATAAGAAGCCATCGTGCCTGAGATAAGAAGCCATCGTGCCTGAGATAAGAAGCCATCGTGCCTGAGATAAGAAGCCATCGTGCCTGAGATAAGAAGCCATCGTGCCTGAGATAAGAAGCCATCGTGCCTGAGATAAGAAGCTATCGTGCCTGAGATAAGAAGCCATCGTGCCTGAGATAAGAAGCCATCGTGCCTGAGATAAGAAGGCTTCGGGGAAAATATTCAGTGAAAAAAAGCATAAATGGGGAACACAATTCAACCATAGCCTCTGTATAACCCAGCACTGGCCTGTGTGTCACCCTGCTCTGAGACTAGTGTTTACTGGGTGTGGGTGTGGGGACTCAAATGTCCCACTAAAGAGTCCTCCTGTCTGCACCACAAACACAAACTCAGAACCTCAGGCCCACTGCTACAGCAAGGGTGGACACAAGACATGACAGTATGACTGTACCTCAATGTACCTCAATTAGAAGAGAGAATAGAGAGAGACTAGAGAGAGAATAGAGAGAGAGAGAGAGAGAGAGAGAGAGAGAGAGAGAGAGAGAGAATAGAGAGAGAGAGAGAGAGAGAGAGAGAGAATAGAGAGAGAGAGAGAGAGAGAATAGAGAGAGAGAGAGAGAGAGAGAGAGAGAGAGAGAGAGAGAGCCCCCTGTGTTAACATCTGCTCCAGACACCAAGATAGCCTCTAAGCTGGGGAGGGGAGGGGAGGGGAGGGGTAGTCACAACACTTATTTAACAGACTTTATTAAGCTGGGTGGCTGCTGGTTACATAAGTGACATGGGATACTCTGTAACAATACACTTTCAATCAAAGTTGGGCTGCATGGCCAGAATGACTGTCTCTCCCCCCTTCGCTGGTCTCTCCCTCCACTCCATGGACTCCCATACTGCCCGCCACACACACACACACACACACACACACACACACACACACACACACACACACACACACACACACACACACACACACACACACACACACACACACACACACACGTGATGTGGGCTCGAAATCAGTAATAACAGCCTAATAGAAGATAAACGTGATAAAAGACGATCGGGCATTTCCAGCAGCTATTTTCAGAGGACAACAAAAACAAAGATTCAATTAATTGAGTGGTGGGGGCCCTTAAGGGCCCATTGGTTCTCAGGTTCATGAGTCACTTGTCCATATCTAAACACACGAATACACCCATAGCACATACTGTACATACTGTATCTACCAAATAGGTTTCCCAGCTAGCACATTTGGTCCATTGGAAGTTGTGGGAATGTATGTTTTTGGTTTCACATTTTTGGTGGGAATGAAGCCATATGCTTCCTGACTGGACGTTCTGAGAACAGAAGTGAAAATGTTGCCTATAGGGCGCTTGCAGTTGCGTCACAAATCACCTAGCAACCGCACCCAGCTCCATGTTGGAAGACCAAACTCAGTCTGTTGAAAGCCCTCAAATCATCCACATGCTGGCTGGCTGCGTTTTACTGCCACTGGAAACTTTGGGAAAATTGCCCATTATTTCGTTTTTCTGCGGACCCAGAAAATGGAGGCAGTGGGAGAACCTATTAAAGTAAGAAAATATACAGTATGTTTGTGTGCAGGCTAACTCATGTTATTCTAAAATGTATTAAATTCATTGTTTTCCTTATCAATCTACAATCTACACACAATACCCAATAATGACAAAGCAAAAACAGATGTTTAGAAATGGTTGAAATGTATTCAAAATAAACATTTTACATAAGTATTCAGACCCTTCGCTAGGAGACTCGAAATTCAGCTCAGGTACATCCTGTTTCCATTCAACATTCTTGAGATGTTTCTTCAACTTTATTGGAGTCCACCTGTGGTAAATTCAATTAATTGGACATGATTTGGAAAGGCACACACCTGTATATATAAGGTCCCACAGTTGACAGTGCATGTCAGAGCAAAAACCAAGCCATGTGCTTGAAGCAATTTTCCGTAGAGCTCCGAGACAGAACTGTGTCGAGGCACAGATCTGGGGAAGGGTACCAAAACATTTCTACAGCATTGAACACAGTGGCCTCCATCATTCTAAATGGAACCACCAAGACTCTTTCCTAGAACTGGCCGCCAAACTGAGCAATAGGGGAGAAGGGCAGATGGTCACTCTGACAGAGCTCCAGAGTTCCTCTGTGGAGATGGGAGAACCTTCCGGAAGGACAACCATCTCTGCATCACTCTACCAATCATGATGGTAGAGTGGCCAGACGGAAACCACTTCTCAGTAAAAGGCACATGACGGCCCGCTTGGAGTTTGCCTAAAGGCGCCTAAAGGACTCTCAGACCATGAGAAGCAAGATTCTCTGGTCTGATGAAACCAAGATTGAAGCCTTTGGCCTGAATGTCAAGTGTCATGTCTGGAGGAAACCTGGCACCGCTCATCATTTGTCCAATACCATCCTTACAGTCAAGCATGGTGGTGGCCGTATCATGAAGTGGGGGTGTTTCTCTGTGGCAGGGACTGAGAGACTAGTCAGGTCCGGGGAATGATGAACTGAGCAAAGTAGAGAGATTTTTGATGAAAACCTGCTCCAGAGCTCTCAGGACCTCAGACTGGGGTGAAGGTTCATCTACCAACAGGACAAGGACACCTAAGCACACAGCCAAGACAACACAGGAGTGGCTTCGGGACAAGTCTCTGAATGTCCTTGAGAGACCTGAAAATGTCTGTGCAGCGACGCTCTGTATGGACCGATGCCGGGCAGGAGAAGCGGGGAGTCAAACATTTATTCAGGAACGGACATGGAACACGACAAGAACAGCGTCAGCACATGGGTAAAACAAGGACATATGACAAACAATCCCGAAGTAGGGAACAGAGCTAGGAAACAGACATAGAGAAGGAAATTACAAAGTAATTACAAGTAATTGAGTCCATGTGAGTCCAATGAGCGCTGATGCGTGTGACGGGAAAAGGCAGGTGTGCCACTGAAGGTGGCTTGAGTGTGTAAAGTTGGGGAGTCTGGCACCCTTGAGCGCCAGAGGGAGGAAGAGCGGGAGCATGCGTGACACGCTCCCTGTCCAACCTGACAGAGCTTATGAGAGTCTGCAGAGAAGAATGGGAGAAACTTCCCAAATACAGGTATGCCAAGCTTGCCGCGTCATCAAATCAAATGTTATGGTCACGAGCACATATTTAGCAGATGTTATGGCGGGTGTAGCGGGTGTGAACAGTCTCGAGACTTCATACCCAAGCAGACTCGAGACTGTAATCGCTGCCAAAGGTGCTTCAACAAAGTACTGAGTAAACGGTCTGAATACTTATGTAAATGTGCAGAAATGAGTAAAAACCTGTTTTGCTTTGTCATATTTTTTGTAGATTGACGAGAGAAAAAAATGTAATCCATTTTAGAATAAGGCTGTAACGTAGCAAAATGTTGGGAAAGGGAAAGGGTCTGTACACTTTCCGAAGCACTGTAATGTTCGCTAGTTAGCTAACTTTACATACTGTATAGCTAGCTATCTACGTAAAGAAAAATCACCAGCTTGCTAACTTCATATTAGCTAGTTAGCTACCTTGATGTATTTATCATTGTAACTCCAAATGCATTTATAGCTAGGTTAGCTAGCTAACAGCCATGGAAGAGGGTGAAAGGATTAGCTAGCACTTCCAGCTGTCAGAGAAGGGAGAGTAGGCTACTCTGGATAGAGCAGGTAACTTTGTGGGAGGACATTATGAAACTATTCTCAAATTCCAGTCCCTAGTGAGAGAAACTGAGGACAGAGAGATATAGCAGCATAATATTCAGGGCTGTCGAACTTGAGTATAATGCAGCCTGTTTCTTTGTGATGTTTTCTGTCCTCAGATAGAGAGCCGTCAAACCCTGTCTGCAGATGAAGAGGTCCTAATGAATGTTCCAAGAGAATAAGGGTACATCCTTGTATACCATGGATTACAGTATATGTTAGCAAATTATGTGAACAAAAATACAGTTTAAAAGTCACACAATGTCTAAACCTATTACAACTGGAGCAGGCCAACCCTCCTGGTTGTGCAGGCTTCTGTTCCAGCCCTACATTAACACACCTGATTCAATGTATCAAACCTAATTAGTTAATAATCAAGTGTGCTATTGCTAGTATGGAACAGAAGTCTGCTCACCCAGTAGATCAGGGATCAGTGAGGTTGGACACCTCTGCAATTGACTTCTTTTTGTTTTCTCCTGAAATTATGTTTTAGTATTTAGTAACAGCCTACTTCGTTACTAAAATGTCTAACCTTTACATATGAGTTAGCTGACTTGTACACTTTGAAATGATATGAAAGTGTTGAATCTTTGAAGTTAAGTTTGAACTTGTTTTGTTAACTTAACTATTATGCAAGATTAACTAGTGTTGATGTTGAAGAATCTCAGATCACAAGATTAACTAGTGTTGATGTTGATGAATCCCAGATCACAAGATTAACTAGTGTTGATGTTGAAGATTCTCAGATCACAAGATTAACTAGTGTTGATGTTGATGAATCCCAGATCACAAGATTAACTAGTGTTGATGTTGAAGATTCTCAGATCACAAGATTAACTAGTGTTGATGTTGATGAATCCCAGATCACAAGATTAACTAGTGTTGATGTTGATGAATCACAGATCACAAGATTAACTAGTGTTGATGTTGATGAATCACAGATCACAAGATTAACTAGTGTTGATGTTGATGAATCACAGATCACAATCCTGCAATAAAGAGGGGAAGGGAATCTCTCTAATGTGTCTGTGTTTCGGTGTTGTATTCTAAAATGAACAGTACCTTTATGTTCAGTCATAAGCTCTCCAATTAGTTTTATTTGATTGCCAATACATTTTTCAGGATTTCAGCCATGTGAACCCATTTTACATCTGATAATAGCATGCAACACCAATACAGCCATAGGCCTACAGCAGCGGTTCCCAACTCCAGTCCTCCAGTACCCCCAACAGCCCAACTCCAGTCCTCCAGTACCCCCAACAGCCCAACTCCAGTCCTCCAGTTCCCCCACTTCCCCCAACAGCCCAACTCCAGTCCTCCAGTACCCCCAACAGCCCAACCCCAGTCCTCCAGTACCCCCAACAGCCCTACTCTAGTCCTCCAGTACCCCCAACAGCCCTACTCCAGTCCTCCAGTACCCCCAACTGCCCAACTCCAGTCCTCCAGTACCCCCAACAGCCCAACTCCAGTCCTCCAGTACCCCCAACAGCCCAACTCCAGTCCTCCAGTACCCCCAACAGCCCAACTCCAGTCCTCCAGTACCCCCAACAGCCCAACCCCAGTCCTCCAGTACCCCCAACAGCCCAACCCCAGTCCTCCAGTACCCCCAACAGCCCTACTCCAGTCCTCCAGTAGCCCCAACAGCCCAACCCCAGTCCTCCAGTACCCCCAACAGCCCAACCCCAGTCCTCCAGTACCCCCAACAGCCCAACCCCAGTCCTCCAGTACCCCCAACAGCCCAACCCCAGTCCTCCAGTACCCCCAACAGCCCAACCCCAGTCCTCCAGTACCCCCAACAGCCCAACCCCAGTCCTCCAGTACCCCCAACAGCCCTACTCCAGTCCTCCAGTACCCCCAACAGCCCAACCCCAGTCCTCCAGTACCCCCAACAGCCCAACCCCAGTCCTCCAGTACCACCAACAGCCCAACCCCAGTCCTCCAGTACCCCCAACAGCCCAACCCCAGTCCTCCAGTTCCCCCAACAGCCCAACCCCAGTCCTCCAGTTCCCCCAACAGCCCAACCCCAGTCCTCCAGTTCCCCCAACAGCCCAACCCCAGTCCTCCAGTACCCCCAACAGCCCAACCCCAGTCCTCCAGTACCCCCAACAGCCCAACCCCAGTCCTCCAGTTCCCCCAACAGCCCAACCCCAGTCCTCCAGTTCCCCCAACAGCATACTTTTGTTGTAGCCCCGGACAAACATACTTGATTAAACTAATTTAGGGCCTGATGATTAGTTGACAAGTTGAATCAGGTGTGTTTGTCCACGGCTACAATAAAACTGTACTGTTGGGGGTACTCGATTATCGGAGTTGGGAACCATTGGCCTACAGTATGATGGCAGTAGCCTTACGGTCATTTGCAATGCACCCATTGACATTGTATATTTGAAGCAGAGAATAGCTTAACTCACACTGTTTACATATTCTTCAGCTATGTGTTCTCAATTAAAAAATTATACCAGTAGACAATGTATACGAGGCTAATCATTAAACTAGATTTTGGACACGCTTGTGCTGACATGACAATTTAGGTACCATACCTATATAAGAATGCTGTTCATCGTATACAGCTCAGCATTTAACACCATAGTACCATGCAAACTCGTCATTAACCTCAAGACCCTGGGTCTCGACCCCGCCCTGTGCAACTGGGTCCTAGACTTTCTGACGGGCCACCCCCCAGGTGGTGAAGGTAGGAAACAACATCTCCACCCCGCTGATCCTCAATACTGGGGCCCCACAAGGGTGCATTCTAAGCCCTCTCCTGTACTCCCTGTTCACCCATGACTGCATGGCCATGCACGCCTCCAACTCAATCATCAAGTTTGCAGACAACACTACAATGGTAGGCTTGATTACCAACAATGATGAGACGGCCTACAGGGAGGAGGTGAGGGCCCTCGGAGTGTGGTGTCAGGAAAATAACCTCACACTCAATGTCAACAAAACAAAGGAGATGATTGTGGACTTCAGGAAACAGCAGAGGGAGCACCCCCCTATCCACATCGATGGGATAGTAGTGGAGAAGGTGGAAAGTTTTAAGTTCCTCTGCGTACACATCACGGACAAACTGAAATGGTCCACCCACACAGACAGTGTGGTGAAGAAGGTGTAACGGTATAGCTTCCGTCCCTCTCCTCGCCCCAACCTGGGCTTGAACCAGGGACCCTCGGCACACATCAACAACTGACACCCACGAAGAATCGTTACCCATCACTCCACAAAAGCCAGAGCAAGGGGAACCACTACTTTAAGGTCTCAGAGCGAGTGACGTCACCGATCGAAACGCTATTAGCGCACACCACCACTAACTAGTTAGCCATTTCACATCAGTCACAAAGGTGCAACAGCAACAGCGCCTCTTCAACCTCAGGAGGCTGAAAGAATTTGGCTTGTCACCGAAAACACTCACAAACTTTTACAGATGCACAATCGAGAGCATCCTGTCGGGTTGTATCACCGCCTGGTACGGCAGCTGCTCAGCCCACAACCGTAAAGCTCTCCAGAGGGTAGTGAGGTCTGCACAACGCATCACCGGGGGGCAAACTACATGCCCTCCAGGACACCTACAGCACCCGATGCCACAGGAAGGCCAAAAAGATCATCAACCACCCGAGCCACTGCCTGTTTACCCCGCAATCATCCAGAAGGCGAGATCAGTACAGGTGCATCAAAGCTGGGACCGAGAGACTGAAAAACAGCTTCTATCTCAAGGCCATCAGACTGTTAAACAGCCATCACTAACATTTTGTACCTTTATTTAACTAGACAAGTCAGTTAAGAACAAATTCTTATTTTCAATTACAGCCTAGGAACAGTGGGTTAACTACCTTGTTCAGGGGCAGAACAACAGATTTTTGCCTTGTCAGCTCAGGGATTCAATCTTGCAACCTTTCAGTTACAAATCCAACACTCTAACCACTAGGCTACCTGCCACCCCAACGTTGAGTGGCTGCTGCCAACATACTGACTCAAATCTCTAGCCACTTTAATAATTAAAAATTGGATGTAATGAATGTATCACTAGTCACTTTATACAGTGCCACTTTATATAATGTTTACATACCCTACATTACTCATCTCATACGTATATACTGTACTCTATACCCTCTACTGCATCTTGCCTATGCCACACGGCCAACGCTCATTCATATATGTATATGTACATATTCTTATTCATTCCTTTACACGTGTGTATAAGGTAGCTGTTGTGAAATTGTTAAATTACTAGTTAGATATTACTGCACGGTTGGAACTAGAAGCACAAGCATTTCGCTACACTCGCAATAACATCTGCTGACCATGTGTATGTGACCAATAACATCTGCTGACCATGTGCATGTGACCAATAACATCTGCTGACCGTGTGTATGTGACCAATAACATCTGCTGACCATGTGTATGTGACCAATAACATCTGCTGACCATGTGCATGTGACCAATAACATCTGCTGACCATGTGCATGTGACCAATAACATCTGCTGACCATGTGCATGTGACCAATAACATCTGCTGACCATGTGCATGTGACCAATAACATCTGCTGACCATGTGTACGTGACCAATAACATCTGCTGACCATGTGTATGTGACCAATAACATCTGCTGACCATGTGCATGTGACCAATAACATCTGCTGACCATGTGCATGTGACCAATAACATCTGCTGACCATGTGTACGTGACCAATAACATCTGCTGACCATGTGCATGTGACCAATAACATCTGCTGACCATGTGCATGTGACCAATAACATCTGCTGACCATGTGCATGTGACCAATAACATCTGCTGACCATGTGCATGTGACCAATAACATCTGCTGACCATGTGTATGTGACCAATAACATCTGCTGACCATGTGCATGTGACCAATAACATCTGCTGACCATGTGTATGTGACCAATAACATCTGCTGACCATGTGTATGTGACCAATAACATCTGCTGACCATGTGTATGTGACCAATAACATCTGCTGACCATGTGTATGTGACCAATAACATCTGCTGACCATGTGTACGTGACCAATAACATCTGCTGACCATGTGTATGTGACCAATAACATCTGCTGACCATGTGTATGTGACCAATAACATCTGCTGACCATGTGTACGTGACCAATAACATCTGCTGACCATGTGTATGTGACCAATAACATCTGCTGACCATGTGTATGTGACCAATAACATCTGCTGACCATGTGTATGTGACCAATAACATCTGCTGACCATGTGTATGTGACCAATAACATCTGCTGACCGTGTGCATGTGACCAATAACATCTGCTGACCATGTGTATGTGACCAATAACATCTGCTGACCATGTGTACGTGACCAAAAACATCTGCTGACCATGTGTATGTGACCAATAACATCTGCTGACCATGTGTATGTGACCAATAACATCTGCTGACCATGTGTATGTGACCAATAACATCTGCTGACCATGTGTATGTGACCAATAACATCTGCTGACCATGTGTATGTGACCAATAACATCTGCTGACCATGTGTATGTGACCAATAACATCTGCTGACCATGTGTATGTGACCAATAACATCTGCTGACCATGTGCATGTGACCAATAACATCTGCTGACCATGTGTACGTGACCAATAACATCTGCTGACCATGTGTACGTGACCAATAACATCTGCTGACCATATGTATGTGACCAATAACATCTGCTGACCATGTGTATGTGACCAATAACATCTGCTGACCATGTGTATGTGACCAATAACATCTGCTGACCATGTGTATGTGACCAATAACATCTGCGGACCATGTGTATGTGACCAATAACATCTGCTGACCGTGTGTATGTGACCAATAACATCTGCTGACCATGTGTATGTGACCAATAACATCTGCGGACCATGTGTATGTGACCAATAACATCTGCTGACCGTGTGTATGTGACCAATAACATCTGCTGACCATGTGTATGTGACTAATAACATCTGCTGACCATGTGTATGTGACCAATAACATCTGCTGACCATGTGTATGTGACCAATAACATCTGCTGACCATGTGTATGTGACCAATAACATCTGCGGACCGTGTGTATGTGACAAATAACATCTGCTGACCATGTGTACGTGACCAATAACATCTGCTGACCGTGTGTATGTGACCAATAACATGTGATTTGATTTGAGGTGGTGAAATGTCTGAACCAGGAGATGGGACCCTTGTCTAAAAACATACACAACTACTTCTACCAAGTTCAATGCCAGATACTTTTCTCCCAGACGGTCTGAGTGGCATGTGGAGGTGCCACTGTGATAATGAAGATGGTTTGCCTAAGACTACCACAACAATAGCATTGTCTTTGCTAAATGTGTTTCAATTGTAAAGAAAGAAACTTGTTTGGCTATAAGAATACTTTTTGTCATACATACATTTCCCCCATAGAACAATATAGCCTATTATTAAAGTACAGTATGTTGACAATATTATAAACAATAGTCTTTTACACATTCCAAATGACATTTTATATATTCATACAGTTTAAGCGGGCACTTTGGTCATTACGACAAGTTGAAGGTGCTTTACTCAAATGGCACAACAGAATCGTTCAGATAGCCCAAAGCACAGCATAAAACATCTTGTATAATTGAGAGATGTCTCCTTTGATATCTGGAAAAGGAAAACAATGGTAGAAACTGATGCTGCTGCAGCATTGCTCATCTTCACAGTGGGAATCCAGTCAACATGGGTGTCTTGATAGAGGTCAGCTGGTTGAACCTACAGTAGTACACCTGATGTTAGAATATCCCTTCTTCAGGTCACCTATACCATCAGGGCTCTTAATTGTTTGGTTGGGTTTAATTCATTCAGGTTGTTTAAGTGTCATATAAATATTCAATCTATTGTTGGGCTTGAACAACCAATAGTCAACACAACAGGTTCTCCTATAGCCCACTGAGGCCTTTGTCCTATGTTGTAATGTCCATACATTTTCCCTCCTCCTATTAATAAAGTTCAACAAATTGTCACTGGGTTATCATATGAATATATCATATGAATACATGATAACCACTGGAGTTTTTTTGGACAGTAATCTCCTCCAGGCTATATGGACGTCATATTTACCAATTTGCATCTCCCCTTTTCATGGTCACGGCTAGAAGGGATCCAGCTTTTGTCAAATTAACGTCAGATTTGACATTTTGTAGCAGATTAGGAGAATTTAGGCAGCAGGTTAGGATAATTAGGTTAAAGTTAGGAAAAGGGTTAGGGTTAGCTAAGTTGCACAAAAATTACTTTTGACAATTTGACTAAAGGCTGGATCTCTTTTAGCCAGGACCCCTTTTTCCTAGCCCTAGACTACATGGTTCCATTCAAGACAAGGTGGTTTTTATTGATCTGTTGTCAGTGTCAGTAGAGTAGGCCTAGGGTACCATCGTATTAAAAAAGATTCTGCTAATTTCTCCAGTCACATAAAGTGTAGTCTCATTGCATGAAATGTTTATCAAAGGCCACATTTGATAAACTGCATCTCAGTACAAGGGGCACTACTACAGTCCCTGGTTCAAATCCAGGCTCTATCACTGTGATTGGGAGTCCTATAGGGTGGTGCACAATCGGCCCAGCATCTGCCGTCATAGTAAATAAGAATTCGTTCTTAACCTACTTGCCTAGTTAAATAAATAAAAATACTGACAGCTGTCTGGGTTCATGTCTTGACGGACAAGAAGTTTTCTTGAGTCTTACCTTGGCATCACCAATGGAGTTTCATGATTTTGGGGAATCTGTAAACATGTTTTTTTACCGTTGCCTTTCCTGCCTTGTTAGAGCAGCCAAATACTCTACAGAAAATGACGTGGTGATGAATCAACTACTGTAGTTTTAGGCACTGTTATCATGCAGTTTTGGGTAGCCGCCCGGCTGTTGTTGTCAGAAGAATGAATGCAGTGGGCTTCCAACATGGCCTCCAGGCGTCGTCGTACATCCACTACAACGCCTCTATTGTGCAAAATGTTTGACTGGCAGTTGCAGGGAGGTTCTGAGAATGTTTTACTCTGGTTCCTTGAAAGTTTTCCTGGGAGGTTTTATTAAAGCTCTGAGAAGAAAAATCAGAGATTATTTGGAGCTTTTTGAGTTAACTTCCTTAAAACGTTCCCAGAACGTTTCAAAAAGACTTTTAATATCAGTGCTATCTTCTTTTGGATGAACCTTTTTGAACTGCAAGCACATGTAG
The DNA here is from genome assembly GCF_057628025.1 of Oncorhynchus mykiss. Lineage (NCBI taxonomy): Eukaryota > Metazoa > Chordata > Actinopteri > Salmoniformes > Salmonidae > Oncorhynchus > Oncorhynchus mykiss. The sequence continues at coordinate 30,575,482 of NC_143027.1, read as the reverse complement.
GACACAGAGAAATTCATTTCCTTAGGCATTAAAAATGCAAACACATGTATTTTTTTTATTGTGACACGGCATCAGGGAGATTCAAACCTATAATCTTCTTCTCTATCCACAGAATTAATCCACTGTGTCACCAGGATGGAGCTAGCATGTCATGTTTTTTTACTCATACAAAGCTGTTAACTTTAGTCTATTCAAACAGACCCCATTTCAAATGAAACAAGCATTAAGATCAGGTGTGGCCAATTAGTGAACACAGCCAACACACCTAAACACACTTAACAAGATAGAGGGAGTTTTGTTGATGCTCAGATCGGAATGGATTTGTTTTTAAATAACATTCCCACAGAAGAAAATTGTTTCTTAACGTTCTCTGTATTGTTTGAGAACGTTCGCAATGTCAAACCAGCTGGAGAACGTTCCTAGAACATTACCAAAATTGAAATGACATGTAACCATGTTTAAACTTTTAGGAACCACGCAGTTTTTTGGCAAGTTCCTTAAATGTGCTAAGAATGTTCCAAAACCAAGCAACTATCCTGCACAATTCCCAGAAAGTTGTGGGAAGGTTGTATGCAAAATAACCATAGGACAACCATGCTCTCACCAAGCTCTAAGAAACATATGGTTCTCAGAACGTTGTGTGCTAGCTGGGTGGCTAGAAACTCTCTGTTTGTAGCAGTGAAACAGCTCTCGTGACTTTCTACCCAACTGTTTTTCCACCTCCAATACATCTGCAGCCATACACAAACTATGCAAGACAACCCCACCCCTACCCCAGCATCCGTTCTCCCCCCTTCGTCCATCTCCCTCTGCGGGTGCATCCTGTAAGGGTGAGGATCACTAGTAGCCGACAGTCAGTCAGTCTGTCTGTCTGTCCTTCCATAACTCTGTCTCTACTGCACCGACATCAGATCAGTTTACAGCAGAACAGTCCTACAGGCTGATACATGCAGCTGGACACCAGCCCAGGGGTATACAGACAGACAGACAGACAGACACAGAGGAATGTCTTATCATATGCTAAACCATGCTCATTGATGGCTTTGATAAGTGTTCATTTTAATTCATGAAACTTAAGTGAAATGTGACGTAAAAGAGCCAAGTAGGGATTTCCCAGCTATCCCAGTCACAGACTGCGCTGATACAGGTCCATCTGTAACCCACAACACAACAGCCAGTGATTGATGAAGCAGCATGTAATGTTTGTGGCATGTGCAACTAGTGTGACAACAGCCACCAGCGCTGGCAGCACAGTGCACAGGTCCCAGTAATGAGAAAAGCCGGCAGGTAATTATTACTCCTTAGTCAGCAGTCATTACAATAGTCCTTAAATGAAAGGTAGGAGGAAGAGGATGAGGAGAGATAGGGGCACAAAAACATGTCCTCTCTCGGGGAAATGTTGCTCATTGACACAATACGCCCGCAGTATGAAGACAAAGAGAGGAGAGACGGGGAGAGAAAGAGACAGGAAGATAAAGGGAGAGAGAAAGAGGTAGAGTACCACACAGACCCATAGGACAGCTCTGCCAGAGGAGTCAGTAAACCAGGAAGAGGAGAAAGAGAGTGCGCAGTGTGCTTACAGTTTCCCCATTTCTGTATGCACAGTACATGTGTGTCAGTGCCACTTTGCACACACTGTAGAAACACGCATCAGTGTGTGTGCCCCAGCACCACTAACCAGAGCTTAGCATTAGAGAGAAAGAAGGGGGACGTTTTTGTCCCTCATGCCCCCATCTCCACTGCTCCCTCTCCCCATCCCCCTACGAACCCCTGTAAGCAGACCTTTTACCTTGCGCTTTTTATCTCGCGAGCGGTTCCTCTTCTTGGCCTTTTCCTCCTCCTTCTCCTTGCGCTCTGCCTCAAGATGGGCTTCTAAATCCTTGTTCTTGCGGAGATGTTTGGCAGCTTGTGCCATGTTTCAGCCTGGTTGAGCCGACTGTATTGTGGAGATGAAGGTGGTAGAGGCCTGGCGAGGTCCTGGGGTTGGTGCTGAGAGGCTGGGCGGATGCAGCGCTGGAGGTCTTGCCTGCCACGAACAGACACTGATGCTGATGGTGCCGGTGTGTGTTCCCTTGTATGGCCCTGCTGTGTCTAAGAGAGCATGCTCACACTGCCTCCTCCTCCTCTTCTTCAGCAGTGCAGTGCAGTCACACAGACATGCTGCACACACACACACACACGCACGCACACACACACAGGGAGGCAGTCCTCAGCCGTCTGCTGTAAGATGCTACTGCAGCTCTGCTCCCGCTCTCTCTGCCTCTTTCTCTCACTCACATACACTTTCCCTGTGTAATTATTGAAGCTGCCACTCCCTCGCTCTCGGATCCTCCGTTCTTCCTCTCTCTGAACCACAACAAGGGAGCAGAACAGGGGGAAATTCAGGTGAAGCTAGACTTTTCTCTCTCTGTCTCTCTTCCTCTCCCTCTCTCGAGGCTCTGTCTCTCTTCCTCCCCTGCTGTTCTGCAGTTCTGTGAAACTACTCCGACCACCCTCTATGGAAATGAAAAGATTAAAAAGAGAGGGATGGACTGAGGAATAGAACAGCCTGAACAGCTTTAAGTGAAAGTCAAATCTCCCTCCTCTTGCATTGATTTGGTTACTTGTTGCAGTTTTTTTCTCCTCTCTAATAGTCCTGCTGCTTGTTCGTCTGTGGAAGGAGGTGCGGACAGAGTGGTGGACAGAGCTGTGGGCGCTACTCGCCATGGCTCTGCTACAGAGAATCACGGAGCATCACAGGCATTCTGAGTATCATCACACTCACCAAGAGACCAGGGAAGACAAAAACCCATCCAAAACATGCACATAAAAAAAATAAACTGCCTCTCTTACTCACTCACCGTGTTGCTCCCTCCCTCTATCGCTGCTCCCTTTCCGTTGCTCTCTTCCCCTCTCTCGCTGCTCCCACCTCCCTCTCTCCCTGCTCTTCACCCAGTTAGCACATATGGTTCCATGGAAGTTGTGGGAACATACGTTTTTGGTATCCCATTGGTTCTGGGAACAAAGCCATAAGTTTCCTGACCCGTAAAACGGAATGTTTTTTAAACATTCTGAAAACAGAAGTGAACATTTCAACCTGTTCCTTTGAACGTGAATTTTTTACCCTGAACATTTTCTTGGAGGTTTTATTAACGTTCTGAGAACGGAAATTATAGGTTATTTGAAAGGTAATTAAATAACATTCTGAGAACATGTTTCAAGACTTTTAATAACACTGCTAGCTTAGGTTAACTGTTTTGAACTCCAAGCACAGATAGGACACATGTAAATGCATTTACTCATACAAAAATGTGTTGTATTTTTTGGGGCATCAGTGAGATTCAAACCTACAGTATGCTCTTCTGTTCTCTATCCATGGAATTAGTCCACTGCGCCACCATGATGGAGCTAGAATGTCATGTTTTTTGTAAACTCATACAAAGCTGCTCATTTTAGTCTTCAAACAGACCCCATTTCAAAGGAAACAAGCACTCATAAAGATCAGGCGTGGCCAATTAGTTGGCGCACCCAACACACCTGGACACATTTCACAAGATAGAGCATAAATAGAGTTTTGTTGATGCTGAGAACGGAATGCATATGTTTTTTAAATAACATTCTTAGAACGCTCTACGACCTCCACAAGTGTCAGGAGATGTGTCTGATGTCGGTATGCCAAGAGGGTGCAAAGCCGTCATCAAGGCAAACGGTGGCTACATTGAAGAATTTCAAATATAAAATATATTTGTTTTTTGGTTATTACATGATTCCATATGTGTTATTTTATAGTTGTGATGTCTTCACTATTATTCTACAATGTAGAAAATAGTAAAAATAAAGAAAAACCCTTGAATGACTAGGTGTGTCCCAACTTTTGACTGGTACTGTATATATGGAGGCTGTTTAATGCCAGAAATATGGAGTTAAATTCATGTAAAAAAAAAATATATATATATATAATAATAATAAACATGTTTCCTGATCTTTCTTTTATCACTCAGATATAGGAGAGACAGTCCAGAACAAACTTCCTTTTGATATTTTTTAGGGACTATCTGTTATCCAATGCAATAACCAATGCAATAACCGAAGTGTGCTCTTCACAGATGAACCCCGGTTTCAACTGTACCGGGCAGACGGCAGACAGCGTGTATGGCGTTGTGTGGGCGAGCAGTTTGCCGATGTCAACGTTGTGAACGGAGAGTCCCATGGTGGCTTTGGGGTTATGGAATGGGAAGGCATAAGCTACGGACAACGAACACAATTGCATTTTATCGACGGCAACTTGAATGCCCAGAGATGCCGTGATGAGATCCTGAGGCCCATTGTTGTGCCATTCATCCGCTGTCATCACCTCATGTTTCAGCAGGATAATGCATGGCCCCATTTTGCTCGGATCTGTAGAGAATTCCTGGAAGCTGAAAATGTCCCAGTTCTTCCATGGCCTGTATACTCACCAGACATGTCACCCATTGATCATGTTTGGGATGCTCTAGGTTGACGTGTACGACAGCGTGTTCCAGTTCCCACCAATATCCAGCAACCAATATCCAGCAACAAACATAAAGCAAAATCTACAATGGAATGGTTCAAAAATAAACATATCCAGGTGTTAGAATGGCCAAGTCAAAGTCCAGACCTGAATCCAATCGAGAATCTGTGGAAAGAACTGAAAACTGCTGTTCACAAATGCTCTCCATCCAACCTCACTAAGCTCGAGCTGTTTTGAAAGGAGGAATGGGAAATAATTTCACTCTCTCAATGTGCAAAACTGATAGAGACATACCCCAAACGACTTACAGCTGTAATCGCAGCAAAAGGTGGCGCTACAAAGTATTAACTTCAGGGGGCTGAATCATTTTGCACGCCCAATTTTTCAGTTTTTGATTTGTTAAAAAAGTTTGAAATATCCAATAAATGTCGTTCCACTTCATGATTGTGTCCCACTTGTTGATTCTTCACAAAAAAAATACAGTTTTATATCTTTATGTTTGAAGCCTGAAATGCGGCAAAAGGTCGCAAAGTTCAAGGGGGCCGAATACTTTCGCAAGGCACTGTAGCTGTAGTGTAGGTTAACTTCTTTTCGCGCAAAGTAATTGGTAGTTTGGTAAACTATATTTCAGTGTAGCTTCCCCAACACTGTTCAAGAGTGTGCATGTCCTTCACCAGGTGCACTGCAGCCTGCTCTCACCTGCCCTGCATCCAACTAACAGCACTCCATCGTATTCCAGACAAGGCCTGAGCAGTGTAGTGTATACTGTTGAAGTTTAGTTGAATAGGATCCCCATTAGCTACTGCACTAGCAGTAGCTACTCATCCTGGGGTCCACATTAAATGTATAAATACATGAACTAAAGGACAGTAAAAGAGATGAACAACATAAGACTAAATTTAAAGTAAAATATATATATAGGAAAGACACAAAGAAATAACAAAAAAAACTATTTACACACCTCTTATATATATTCATATTTTTATATACAGTTCAATTAGATATATATTAAGAGGAGGCGCTGTGATTCAAGATGTTTATAGAAAGAGGAGAGGTGGTGTGATACAAGATGTTTATAGAAAGAGGAGAGGTGGTGTGATACAAGATGTTTATAGAAAGAGGAGAGGCACTGTGATACAAGATGTTTATAGAAAGAGGAGAGGCACTGTGATACAAGATGTTTATAGAAAGAGGAGAGGCGATGTGATTCAAGATGTTTATAGAAAGAGGAGAGGTGGTGTGATACAAGATGTTTATAGAAAGAGGAGAGGTGGTGTGATACAAGATGTTTATAGAAAGAGGAGAGGTGGTGTGATACAAGATGTTTATAGAAAGAGGAGAGGTGGTGTGATACAAGATGTTTATAGAAAGAGGAGAGGCACTGTGATACAAGATGTTTATAGAAAGAGGAGAGGCACTGTGATACAAGATGTTTATAGAAAGAGGAGAGGCACTGTGATACAAGATGTTTATAGAAAGAGGAGAGGTGGTGTGATACAAGATGTTTATAGAAAGAGGAGAGGCACTGTGATTCAAGATGTTTATAGAAAGAGGAGAGGCACTGTGATACAAGATGTTTATAGAAAGAGGAGAGGTGGTGTGATACAAGATGTTTATAGAAAGAGGAGAGGCACTGTGATACAAGATGTTTATAGAAAGAGGAGAGGCACTGTGATACAAGATGTTTATAGAAAGAGGAGAGGTGGTGTGATACAAGATGTTTATAGAAAGAGGAGAGGTGGTGTGATACAAGATGTTTATAGAAAGAGGAGAGGCAATGTGATACAAGATTTTTATAGAAAGAGGAGAGGCACTGTGATACAAGATGTTTATAGAAAGAGGAGAGGTGGTGTGATACAAGATGTTTATAGAAAGAGGAGAGGTGGTGTGATACAAGATGTTTATAGAAAGAGGAGAGGCACTGTGATACAAGATGTTTATAGAAAGAGGAGAGGTGGTGTGATACAAGATGTTTATAGAAAGAGGAGAGGCACTGTGATACAAGATGTTTATAGAAAGAGGAGAGGCACTGTGATACAAGATGTTTATAGAAAGAGGAGAGGTGGTGTGATACAAGATGTGAAGATGTGATACAAGATGTTTATAGAAAGAGGAGAGGCACTGTGATACAAGATGTTTATAGAAAGAGGAGAGGCACTGTGATACAAGATGTTTATAGAAAGAGGAGAGGCGATGTGATTCAAGATGTTTATAGAAAGAGGAGAGGTGGTGTGATACAAGATGTTTATAGAAAGAGGAGAGGTGGTGTGATACAAGATGTTTATAGAAAGAGGAGAGGTGGTGTGATACAAGATGTTTATAGAAAGAGGAGAGGTGGTGTGATACAAGATGTTTATAGAAAGAGGAGAGGCACTGTGATACAAGATGTTTATAGAAAGAGGAGAGGCACTGTGATACAAGATGTTTATAGAAAGAGGAGAGGCGATGTGATTCAAGATGTTTATAGAAAGAGGAGAGGCACTGTGATACAAGATGTTTATAGAAAGAGGAGAGGTGGTGTGATACAAGATGTTTATAGAAAGAGGAGAGGCACTGTGATTCAAGATGTTTATAGAAAGAGGAGAGGCACTGTGATACAAGATGTTTATAGAAAGAGGAGAGGTGGTGTGATACAAGATGTTTATAGAAAGAGGAGAGGTGGTGTGATACAAGATGTTTATAGAAAGAGGAGAGGCACTGTGATACAAGATGTTTATAGAAAGAGGAGAGGCACTGTGATACAAGATGTTTATAGAAAGAGGAGAGGTGGTGTGATACAAGATGTTTATAGAAAGAGGAGAGGTGGTGTGATACAAGATGTTTATAGAAAGAGGAGAGGCAATGTGATACAAGATGTTTATAGAAAGAGGAGAGGCACTGTGATACAAGATGTTTATAGAAAGAGGAGAGGTGGTGTGATACAAGATGTTTATAGAAAGAGGAGAGGTGGTGTGATACAAGATGTTTATAGAAAGAGGAGAGGCACTGTGATACAAGATGTTTATAGAAAGAGGAGAGGTGGTGTGATACAAGATGTTTATAGAAAGAGGAGAGGCACTGTGATACAAGATGTTTATAGAAAGAGGAGAGGCACTTTGATACAAGATGTTTATAGAAAGAGGAGAGGTGGTGTGATACAAGATGTGAAGATGTGATACAAGATGTTTATAGAAAGAGGAGAGGCACTGTGATACAAGATGTTTATAGAAAGAGGAGAGGCACTGTGATACAAGATGTTTATAGAAAGAGGAGAGGAGCTGTGATACAATATGTTTATAGAAAGAGGAGAGGAGCTGTGATACAAGATGTTTACAGAAAGAGGAGAGGCACTGTGATACAAGATGTTTATAGAAAGAGGAGAGGTGCTGTTATACAAGATGTTTATAGAAAGAGGAGAGGCGCTGTAATACAAGATGTTTATAGAAAGAGGAGAGGCACTGTAATACAAGATGTTTATAGAAAGAGGAGAGGCACTGTGATACAAGATGTTTATAGAAAGAGGAGAGGCGCTGTGATACAAGATGTTTATAGAAAGAGGCGAGGTGTGATACAAGATGTTTATAGAAAGAGGAGAGGCGCTGTTATGCAAGATGTTTATAGAAAGAGGAGAGGTGCTGTTATACAATGTGTTTATAGAAAGAGGAGAGGCGCTGTGATACAAGATGTTTATAGAAAGAGGAGAGGCACTGTGATACAAGATGTTTATAGAAAGAGGAGAGGCACTGTGATACAAGATGTTTATAGAAAGAGGAGAGGTGCTGTTATACAAGATGTTTATAGAAAGAGGAGAGGCACTGTGATACAAGATGTTTATAGAAAGAGGAGAGGCGCTGTTATACAAGATGTTTATAGAAAGAGGAGAGGCACTGTGATACAAGATGTTTATAGAAAGAGGAGAGGCACTGTGATACAAGATGTTTATAGAAAGAGGAGAGGCACTGTGATACAAGATGTTTATAGAAAGAGGAGAGGCGCTGTTATACAAGATGTTTATAGAAAGAGGAGAGGCACTGTGATACAAGATGTTTATAGAAAGAGGAGAGGCACTGTGATACAAGATGTTTATAGAAAGAGGAGAGGTGCTGTTATACAAGATGTTTATAGGAAGAGGAGAGGCACTGTGATACAAGATGTTTATAGAAAGAGGAGAGGTGCTGTTATACAAGATGTTTATAGAAAGAGGAGAGGCGCTGTTATACAAGATGTTTATAGAAAGAGGCTGTGATGAGGCTGTTATACAAGATGTTTATAGAAAGAGGAGAGGCGATGTTATACAAGATGTTTATAGAAAGAGGAGAGGAGCTGTGATACAAGATGTTTATAGAAAGAGGAGAGGAGCTGTGATACAAGATGTTTATAGAAAGAGGAGAGGAGCTGTGATACAAGATGTTTATAGATAGAGGAGAGGCGCTGTGATACAAGATGTTTATAGAAAGAGGCTGTGATACAAGATGTTTATAGAAAGAGGCTGTGATACAAGATGTTTATAGAAAGAGGAGAGGCACTGTTATACAAGATGTTTATAGAAAGAGGATAGGTGCTGTGATACAAGATGTGAAGATGTGATACAAGATGTTTATAGAAAGAGGAGAGGAGCTGTGATACAAGATGTTTATAGAAAGAGGAGAGGCACTGTGATACAAGATGTTTATAGAAGGAGGAGAGGTGCTGTGATACAAGATGTTTATAGAAAGAGGAGAGGTGCTGTGATACAAGATGTGAAGATGTGATACAAGATGTTTATAGAAAGAGGAGAGGTGCTGTGATACAAGATGTTTATAGAAAGAGGAGAGGCACTGTTATACAAGATGTTTATAGAAAGAGGAGAGGTGCTGTGATACAAGATGTGAAGATGTGATACAAGATGTTTATAGAAAGAGGCTGTTATACAATATGTTTATAGAAAGAGGAGAGGTGCTGTGATACAAGATGTTTATAGAAAGAGGCTGTTATACAAGATGTTTATAGAAAGAGGAGAGGTGCTGTGATACAAGATGTTTATAGAAGGAGGAGAGGTGCTGTGATACAAGATGTTTATAGAAAGAGGAGAGGCACTGTGATACAAGATGTTTATAGAAGGAGGAGAGGTGCTGTGATACAAGATGTTTATAGAAAGAGGAGAGGTGCTGTGATACAAGATGTTTATAGAAAGAGGAGAGGTGCTGTGATGCAAGATGTTTATAGAAAGAGGAGAGGCACTGTGATACAAGATGTTTATAGAAAGAGGAGAGGCACTGTGATACAAGATGTTTATAGAAAGAGGAGAGGCGCTGTGATACAATATGTTTATAGAAAGAGGAGAGGAGCTGTGATACAAGATGTTTATAGAAAGAGGAGAGGCACTGTGATACAAGATGTTTATAGAAAGAGGAGAGGTGCTGTTATACAAGATGTTTATAGAAAGAGGAGAGGCGCTGTAATACAAGATGTTTATAGAAAGAGGAGAGGCGCTGTTATACAATATGTTTATAGAAAGAGGCTGTGATGAGGCTTTTATACAAGATGTTTATAGAAAGAGGAGAGGCGATGTGATACAAGATGTTTATAGAAAGAGGAGAGGCACTGTGATACAAGATGTTTATAGAAAGAGGAGAGGCGATGTGATGCAAGATGTTTATAGAAAGAGGAGAGGTGCTGTTATACAATATGTTTATAGAAAGAGGAGAGGTGCTGTGATACAAGATGTTTATAGAAAGAGGCTGTTATACAAGATGTTTATAGAAAGAGGAGAGGTGCTGTGATACAAGATGTTTATAGAAAGAGGAGAGGTGCTGTGATACAAGATGTGAAGATGTGATACAAGATGTTTATAGAAAGAGGAGAGGTGCTGTGATACAAGATGTTTATAGAAAGAGGAGAGGCACTGTTATACAAGATGTTTATAGAAAGAGGAGAGGTGCTGTGATACAAGATGTGAAGATGTGATACAAGATGTTTATAGAAAGAGGCTGTTATACAAGATGTTTATAGAAAGAGGAGAGGTGCTGTGATACAAGATGTTTATAGAAAGAGGCTGTTATACAAGATGTTTATAGAAAGAGGAGAGGTGCTGTGATACAAGATGTTTATAGAAAGAGGCTGTCATACAAGATGTTTGTAGAAAGAGGAGAGGTGCTGTGATACAATATGTTTATAGAAAGAGGAGAGGCGCTGTGATACAAGATGTTTATAGAAAGAGGAGAGGTGCTGTCATACAAGATGTTTATAGAAAGAGGCTGTTATACAAGATGTTTATAGAAAGAGGAGAGGTGCTGTGATACAATATGTTTATAGAAAGAGGAGAGGCGCTGTGATACAAGATGTTTATAGAAAGAGGAGAGGCACTGTGATACAAGATGTTTATAGAAAGAGGAGAGGCACTGTGATACAAGATGTTTATAGAAAGACTAGAGGCGATGTGATACAAGATGTTTATAGAAAGAGGAGAGGTGCTGTTATACAATATGTTTATAGAAAGAGGAGAGGCGCTGTTATACAAGATGTTTATAGAAAGAGGAGAGGCGCTGTTATACAATATGTTTATAGAAAGAGGCTGTGATGAGGCTTTTATACAAGATGTTTATAGAAAGAGGAGAGGCGATGTGATACAAGATGTTTATAGAAAGAGGAGAGGCACTGTGATACAAGATGTTTATAGAAAGAGGAGAGGCGATGTGATACAAGATGTTTATAGAAAGAGGAGAGGTGCTGTTATACAATATGTTTATAGAAAGAGGAGAGGCGCTGTTATACAAGATGTTTATAGAAAGAGGAGAGGCGCTGTTATACAATATGTTTATAGAAAGAGGCTGTGATGAGGCTTTTATACAAGATGTTTATAGAAAGAGGAGAGGCACTGTGATACAAGATGTTTATAGAAAGAGGAGAGGCGCTGTTATACAAGATGTTTATAGAAAGAGGAGAGGTGCTGTTATACAATGTGTTTATAGAAAGAGGAGAGGCGCTGTGATACAAGATGTTTATAGAAAGAGGAGAGGCACTGTGATACAAGATGTTTATAGAAAGAGGAGAGGCACTGTGATACAAGATGTTTATAGAAAGAGGAGAGGTGCTGTTATACAAGATGTTTATAGAAAGAGGAGAGGCACTGTGATACAAGATGTTTATAGAAAGAGGAGAGGCGCTGTTATACAAGATGTTTATAGAAAGAGGAGAGGCACTGTGATACAAGATGTTTATAGAAAGAGGAGAGGCACTGTGATACAAGATGTTTATAGAAAGAGGAGAGGCACTGTGATACAAGATGTTTATAGAAAGAGGAGAGGCGCTGTTATACAAGATGTTTATAGAAAGAGGAGAGGCACTGTGATACAAGATGTTTATAGAAAGAGGAGAGGCACTGTGATACAAGATGTTTATAGAAAGAGGAGAGGTGCTGTTATACAAGATGTTTATAGAAAGAGGAGAGGCACTGTGATACAAGATGTTTATAGAAAGAGGAGAGGTGCTGTTATACAAGATGTTTATAGAAAGAGGAGAGGCGCTGTTATACAAGATGTTTATAGAAAGAGGCTGTGATGAGGCTGTTATACAAGATGTTTATAGAAAGAGGAGAGGCGATGTTATACAAGATGTTTATAGAAAGAGGAGAGGAGCTGTGATACAAGATGTTTATAGAAAGAGGAGAGGAGCTGTGATACAAGATGTTTATAGAAAGAGGAGAGGAGCTGTGATACAAGATGTTTATAGATAGAGGAGAGGCGCTGTGATACAAGATGTTTATAGAAAGAGGCTGTGATACAAGATGTTTATAGAAAGAGGCTGTGATACAAGATGTTTATAGAAAGAGGAGAGGCACTGTTATACAAGATGTTTATAGAAAGAGGATAGGTGCTGTGATACAAGATGTGAAGATGTGATACAAGATGTTTATAGAAAGAGGAGAGGAGCTGTGATACAAGATGTTTATAGAAAGAGGAGAGGCACTGTGATACAAGATGTTTATAGAAGGAGGAGAGGTGCTGTGATACAAGATGTTTATAGAAAGAGGAGAGGTGCTGTGATACAAGATGTGAAGATGTGATACAAGATGTTTATAGAAAGAGGAGAGGTGCTGTGATACAATATGTTTATAGAAAGAGGAGAGGCACTGTTATACAAGATGTTTATAGAAAGAGGAGAGGTGCTGTAATACAAGATGTGAAGATGTGATACAAGATGTTTATAGAAAGAGGCTGTTATACAATATGTTTATAGAAAGAGGAGAGGTGCTGTGATACAAGATGTTTATAGAAAGAGGCTGTTATACAAGATGTTTATAGAAAGAGGAGAGGTGCTGTGATACAAGATGTTTATAGAAAGAGGAGAGGTGCTGTGATACAAGATGTGAAGATGTGATACAAGATGTTTATAGAAAGAGGAGAGGCACTGTGATACAAGATGTTTATAGAAGGAGGAGAGGTGCTGTGATACAAGATGTTTATAGAAAGAGGAGAGGTGCTGTGATACAAGATGTTTATAGAAAGAGGAGAGGTGCTGTGATACAAGATGTTTATAGAAAGAGGAGAGGTGGTGTGATACAAGATGTGAAGATGTGATACAAGATGTTTATAGAAAGAGGAGAGGCACTGTGATACAAGATGTTTATAGAAAGAGGAGAGGCACTGTGATACAAGATGTTTATAGAAAGAGGAGAGGCGCTGTGATACAATATGTTTATAGAAAGAGGAGAGGAGCTGTGATACAAGATGTTTATAGAAAGAGGAGAGGCACTGTGATACAAGATGTTTATAGAAAGAGGAGAGGTGCTGTTATACAAGATGTTTATAGAAAGAGGAGAGGCGCTGTAATACAAGATGTTTATAGAAAGAGGAGAGGCGCTGTTATACAATATGTTTATAGAAAGAGGCTGTGATGAGGCTTTTATACAAGATGTTTATAGAAAGAGGAGAGGCGATGTGATACAAGATGTTTATAGAAAGAGGAGAGGCACTGTGATACAAGATGTTTATAGAAAGAGGAGAGGCGATGTGATGCAAGATGTTTATAGAAAGAGGAGAGGTGCTGTTATACAATATGTTTATAGAAAGAGGAGAGGTGCTGTGATACAAGATGTTTATAGAAAGAGGCTGTTATACAAGATGTTTATAGAAAGAGGAGAGGTGCTGTGATACAAGATGTTTATAGAAAGAGGAGAGGTGCTGTGATACAAGATGTGAAGATGTGATACAAGATGTTTATAGAAAGAGGAGAGGCACTGTGATACAAGATGTTTATAGAAAGAGGAGAGGCGCTGTTATACAAGATGTTTATAGAAAGAGGAGAGGCACTGTGATACAAGATGTTTATAGAAAGAGGAGAGGCACTGTGATACAAGATGTTTATAGAAAGAGGAGAGGTGCTGTTATACAAGATGTTTATAGAAAGAGGAGAGGCACTGTGATACAAGATGTTTATAGAAAGAGGAGAGGTGCTGTTATACAAGATGTTTATAGAAAGAGGAGAGGCGCTGTTATACAAGATGTTTATAGAAAGAGGCTGTGATGAGGCTGTTATACAAGATGTTTATAGAAAGAGGAGAGGCGATGTTATACAAGATGTTTATAGAAAGAGGAGAGGAGCTGTGATACAAGATGTTTATAGAAAGAGGAGAGGAGCTGTGATACAAGATGTTTATAGAAAGAGGAGAGGAGCTGTGATACAAGATGTTTATAGATAGAGGAGAGGCGCTGTGATACAAGATGTTTATAGAAAGAGGCTGTGATACAAGATGTTTATAGAAAGAGGCTGTGATACAAGATGTTTATAGAAAGAGGAGAGGCACTGTTATACAAGATGTTTATAGAAAGAGGATAGGTGCTGTGATACAAGATGTGAAGATGTGATACAAGATGTTTATAGAAAGAGGAGAGGAGCTGTGATACAAGATGTTTATAGAAAGAGGAGAGGCACTGTTATACAAGATGTTTATAGAAGGAGGAGAGGTGCTGTGATACAAGATGTTTATAGAAAGAGGAGAGGTGCTGTGATACAAGATGTGAAGATGTGATACAAGATGTTTATAGAAAGAGGAGAGGTGCTGTGATACAATATGTTTATAGAAAGAGGAGAGGCACTGTTATACAAGATGTTTATAGAAAGAGGAGAGGTGCTGTGATACAAGATGTGAAGATGTGATACAAGATGTTTATAGAAAGAGGCTGTTATACAATATGTTTATAGAAAGAGGAGAGGTGCTGTGATACAAGATGTTTATAGAAAGAGGCTGTTATACAAGATGTTTATAGAAAGAGGAGAGGTGCTGTGATACAAGATGTTTATAGAAAGAGGAGAGGTGCTGTGATACAAGATGTGAAGATGTGATACAAGATGTTTATAGAAAGAGGAGAGGCACTGTGATACAAGATGTTTATAGAAGGAGGAGAGGTGCTGTGATACAAGATGTTTATAGAAAGAGGAGAGGTGCTGTGATACAAGATGTTTATAGAAAGAGGAGAGGTGCTGTGATACAAGATGTTTATAGAAAGAGGAGAGGTGGTGTGATACAAGATGTGAAGATGTGATACAAGATGTTTATAGAAAGAGGAGAGGCACTGTGATACAAGATGTTTATAGAAAGAGGAGAGGCACTGTGATACAAGATGTTTATAGAAAGAGGAGAGGCGCTGTGATACAATATGTTTATAGAAAGAGGAGAGGAGCTGTGATACAAGATGTTTATAGAAAGAGGAGAGGCACTGTGATACAAGATGTTTATAGAAAGAGGAGAGGTGCTGTTATACAAGATGTTTATAGAAAGAGGAGAGGCGCTGTAATACAAGATGTTTATAGAAAGAGGAGAGGCGCTGTTATACAATATGTTTATAGAAAGAGGCTGTGATGAGGCTTTTATACAAGATGTTTATAGAAAGAGGAGAGGCGATGTGATACAAGATGTTTATAGAAAGAGGAGAGGCACTGTGATACAAGATGTTTATAGAAAGAGGAGAGGCGATGTGATGCAAGATGTTTATAGAAAGAGGAGAGGTGCTGTTATACAATATGTTTATAGAAAGAGGAGAGGTGCTGTGATACAAGATGTTTATAGAAAGAGGCTGTTATACAAGATGTTTATAGAAAGAGGAGAGGTGCTGTGATACAAGATGTTTATAGAAAGAGGAGAGGTGCTGTGATACAAGATGTGAAGATGTGATACAAGATGTTTATAGAAAGAGGAGAGGTGCTGTGATACAAGATGTTTATAGAAAGAGGAGAGGCACTGTTATACAAGATGTTTATAGAAAGAGGAGAGGTGCTGTGATACAAGATGTGAAGATGTGATACAAGATGTTTATAGAAAGAGGCTGTTATACAAGATGTTTATAGAAAGAGGAGAGGTGCTGTGATACAAGATGTTTATAGAAAGAGGCTGTTATACAAGATGTTTATAGAAAGAGGAGAGGTGCTGTGATACAAGATGTTTATAGAAAGAGGCTGTCATACAAGATGTTTGTAGAAAGAGGAGAGGTGCTGTGATACAATATGTTTATAGAAAGAGGAGAGGCGCTGTGATACAAGATGTTTATAGAAAGAGGAGAGGTGCTGTGATACAAGATGTTTATAGAAAGAGGCTGTTATACAAGATGTTTATAGAAAGAGGAGAGGTGCTGTGATACAAGATGTTTATAGAAAGAGGAGAGGCACTGTGATACAAGATGTTTATAGAAAGAGGAGAGGCACTGTGATACAAGATGTTTATAGAAAGAGGAGAGGCACTGTGATACAAGATGTTTATAGAAAGAGGAGAGGCGCTGTGATACAAGATGTTTATAGAAAGAGGAGAGGCACTGTGATACAAGATGTTTATCTGTTTTTTTAAGCAAAACTTGCTTTTTGGCTGAGTAACCTCTGTTGGCAGAGAATTACACGATGACATGGCTCTATACATAACTGAGTGACACATTAAATCAGTTTTCGGTTTGGGTGCTGTGAAGAAACCCATAGTGGCCATCTGTGACCAGATCTACAGTGGGTAGGCCATTTCTGGTAAAAACAGGCTTTCTGAGGCCTACCTCACTGATTGCTCCACATGTGTGTCACCACCCACATGAAAAAATTATATTTTATGAACGGGGTGTTTCGAACCCTGAATGCTGATTGGCTGACAGCCGTGGTATACCACGGATATGACAAAATACAGTGCCTTGCGAAAGTATTCGGCCCCCTTGAACTTTGCGACCTTTTGCCACATTTCAGGCTTCAAACATAAAGATATAAAACTGTATTTTTTTGTGAAGAATCAACAACAAGTGGGACACAATCATGAAGTGGAACGACATTTATTGGATATTTCAAACTTTTTTAACAAATCAAAAACTGAAAAATTGGGCGTGCAAAATTATTCAGCCCCTTTACTTTCAGTGCAGCAAACTCTCTCCAGAAGTTCAGTGAGGATCTCTGAATGATCCAATGTTGACCTAAATGACTCTGGACCTTGGATCATCGCCGGAGGCTCCATTACGTGGAACCGTCGGCAGAGGCTCCGTACCGTGGAACCGTCGCCGGAGGCTCCGGACCATGGAACCCTCGCCGGAGGCTCCGGACCGTGGAACCCTCGCCGGAGGCTCCGGACTGCCGACCGCCGCCGGAGGCTCCGGACAGCCGACCGCCGCCGGAGACACCGGACTGCCGACCGTCGCTTGAGGCTCTGGACTGCCGACCGTCGCGTGGAGCTGGCCCAGGACGTACCGGGCTGGGGAGACGCACAGGAGGCCTGGTGCGTGGAGCTGGCACAGGCCGTACCGGGCTGGGGAGACGCACAGGAGACACAGTACGGGACCACTTAATGTACCCTGACCCTCTGAAAATGAACCACTACCCACTATCTAGGCCATTCAATAGACGTAATGTTAAACTTACAGTATACCATCTATTCACGAAGGTGCCTAGCGCCTGACGGACCGACGCTTCCCAAATGCTCTGTCTAAGCGTCGATATGCCTCGCTTGCAATACGGTTTTGGAAGCCTTTGGAACATAACTTTCAAAAAATCATGAAGAAAAATGTTTAAATAACTACACAACTTTATAGGGGTAGGGTTCCCACGCGGCCATATCGCCATGTTACAGCACTTGCTAATGGAAGACAGATGTGACCACCTGTGTATAACGGAAGAAGGACTCAGAATAGTGTTGTAAGTAAAAAAAATACAGTCGGCTGCAATTGAGTTAAACCCATATACAATAGTGTATATTTTGCATTTGTGAAATCATTTTCATGTGATAGGAATAAGGGCTTTATGTTTCCAAAACTATATCACAAGTGCAGATGAACGTTTCTAAACATTAAAATAGAGTGTCAGGATTGGAGTACATTCAGCGGAGAACCCAAAGGGGGAAGGCTGTAAGCCCCCTTCGGTTCTCGAGACATGCGACCATGTATTCTACACATACTTTACTGTGCATACTGTACTGTGCATGAGTGTGTGTGTGTTGCTGGGCATGTGTGTGTTTTTGCTTCTGCGTGTGTGTGTGTGTGTGTGTGTGTGTGTGTGTGTGTGTGTGTGTGTGTGTGTGTGTGTGTGTGTGTGTGTGTGTGTGTGTGTGTGTGTGTGTGTGTGTGTGTGTGTGTGTGTGTGTGTGTGTGTGTGATTGTGTCTGCATTTGTCTGTGCATGTCCATCAGTAAAGTGAGAGAAGTGTCTGTCACCAGGAAGAGATGACCTTGCTCCTTTACTGTGGCACTGTGAGGATAGGGAATAGGGACACTCCAGAGAGCAGATAGGTACCACAGACAGAAGATGAAACAGCCGCATAAAAACAGGTGTCAAGTGGCAAACATGAGGGAAAAAACAAGCCAAATAGTGAATAGCATTATATATCCACGGAAGAGTTGGTGAGAACAGAGATAAATAAATATATCAGTGAGCGAGCCATCGTGCCTGAGATAAGAAGCCATCGTGCCTGAGATAAGAAGCCATCGTGCCTGAGATAAGAAGCCATCGTGCCTGAGATAAGAAGCCATCGTGCCTGAGATAAGAAGCCATCGTGCCTGAGATAAGAAGCCATTGTGCCTGAGTTAAGAAGCCATCGTGCCTGAGATAAGAAGCCATCGTGCCTGAGATAAGAAGCCATTGTGCCTGAGATAAGAAGGCTTCGTGCCTGAGATAAGAAGCCATCGTGCCTGAGATAAGAAGCCATCGTGCCTGAGATAAGAAGGCTTCGTGCCTGAGATAAGAAGCCATCGTGCCTGAGATAAGAACCCATCGTGCCTGAGATAAGAAGGCTTCGTGCCTGAGATAAGAAGGCTTTGTGCCTGAGATAAGAAGCCATTGTGCCTGAGATAAGAAGGCTTCGTGCCTGAGATAAGGCTTCGTGCCTGAGATAAGAAGCCATCGTGCCTGAGATAAGAAGCCATCGTGCCTGAGATAAGAAGGCTTCGTGCCTGAGATAAGAAGCCATCGTGCCTGAGATAAGAAGCCATCGTGCCTGTGATAAGAAGGCTTCGTGCCTGAGATAAGAAGCCATCGTGCCTGAGATAAGAAGCCATCGTGCCTGAGATAAGAAGGCTTCGTGCCTGAGATAAGAAGCCATCGTGCCTGAGATAAGAAGGCTTTGTGCCTGAGATAAGAAGCCATCGTGCCTGAGATAAGAAGCCATCGTGCCTGAGATAAGAAGCCTTCGTGCCTGAGATAAGAAGGCTTTGTGCCTGAGATAAGAAGCCATCGTGCCTGAGATAAGAAGGCTTTGTGCCTGAGATAAGAAGCCATCGTGCCTGAGATAAGAAGCCATCGTGCCTGAGATAAGAAGCCATTGTGCCTGAGGTAAGAAGGCTTTGTGCCTGAAATAAGGCTTCGTGCCTGAGATAAGGCTTCGTGCCTGAGATAAGAAGCCATCGTGCCTGAGATAAGAAGCCATCGTGCCTGAGATAAGAAGGCTTCGTGCCTGAGATAAGAAGCCATCGTGCCTGAGATAAGAAGGCTTTGTGCCTGATATAAGAAGCCATCGTGCCTGAGATAAGAAGCCATCGTGCCTGAGATAAGAAGCCTTCGTGCCTGAGATAAGAAGGCTTTGTGCCTGAGATAAGAAGCCATCGTGCCTGAGATAAGAAGGCTTTGTGCCTGAGATAAGAAGCCATCGTGCCTGAGATAAGAAGCCATCGTGCCTGAGATAAGAAGCCTTCGTGCCTGAGATAAGAAGCCATCGTGCCTGAGATAAGAAGCCATCGTGCCTGAGATAAGAAGCCATCGTGCCTGAGATTAGAAGCCATCGTGGGAAATTCAACCATAGCCTCTGTATAACCCAGCACTGGCCTAAGTGTCACCCTGCTCTGAGACTAGTGTTTACTGGGTGTGGGTTTTTCATCATGTTTAAATGTTCCCTGAAGAAATCCTACTGTCTGCACCACAAACACAACCTCAGAACCCCGGGCCCACGGCTCGAGCAACAGGACACCGCAGACATAACATTATGAATGTACTTCACTGGGATATCTAGAAAAAACATGGAAAATGCAGGAAGAGAGAGAGAAAGTTCCCCCTGTGATAACATCTGCTCCAGAAACCAAGATAGCCTCTAAGCTGGTGTTAAAGAAGGAGGGAAGGGATGGGAGGTCACAACACTTATTTAACAGACTTTATTAAGCTGGGTGGCTGCTGGTTACATAAGTGACATGGGATACTCTGTAACAATACACTTTCAATCAAAGTTGGGCTGCATGGCCAGAATGACTGTCTCTCCCCCCTTCGCTGGTCTCTCTCCCTCTCCACTACACAGCCCTCCTTTTCTTACTCTCTCACTGCCCGCTACACACACACACACACACACACACACACACACACACACACACACACACATACACACAAAAACAAATCATAAAGACAGAATGAAATATTGGGCACATGGACTTAGTTCTGATTAACCGTGAATGTTTGTATTGTTTAATGCAACATATGTCTATTACAACCTAATGATTTGTAACATGTACCAATACGGATTTAAAAAGCAATGCGGACTCAACAGTGGAACAAGACCAGCAAGTAATAACTGATAAAATAGCATTTCCACCTACTATTTTTAGAGGACAACAAAAACAAATATTGAGTGGTGGGGGCCCCTGAGGGCCCATTGGTTCTCAGGTCCATGAGTCACTTTCAACCTCCACTGTGACACCTGCCTCAGGTAGGTCTGAGTCATATCCTCTCTGCCCCTCTCATGCACCCCCCTCCTTCATGCCCCCCTCCCACTCCCCATTATCTCTTCCTCTCAGACTCCTTCAATCCATACCGACCTTTCTTCTACCCTTTCTTTCCACACCCAATACATCTGCAGCCATACGCAAACTACGCATGACAAACCCACCCCTACCCCAGCATCCGTTCTCCCCCCAGTCCCCTCTATGTCCGCACCCTCTGGGTGCATCCTGTGGGGTGAGGAACACTAGTAGCCGACTGTCTGTCTGTCTGTCTGTCTGTCTGTCTGTCTGTCTGTCTGTCTGTCTGTCTGTCTGTCTGTCTGTCTGTCTGTCTGTCTGTCTGTCTGTCTGTCTGTCTGTCTGTCTGTCTGTCTGTCTGTCTGTCTGTCTGTCTGTCAATATCTCTGTCTCTACTGCATCAGCAGATTGGTTTACATCAGAATAGTCCTACAGGCAGATACACGCAGCTGGACACCAGCCCAGGGGTATACATACATACATACATACATACATACATACAGACAGACAGACAGACAGACAGACAGACAGACAGACAGACAGACAGACAGACAGAGAGCGAGAGCGAGAGCGAGAGCGAGAAACAGACAGACAGACAGACAGACATACAGACAGACAGACAGACAGACAGACAGACAGACAGACAGACAGACAGACAGACAGACAGGACACAGACAGACAGACAGAACACAGACAGACAGACAGACAGACAGACAGACAGACAGACAGGACACAGAGGAATGTGTTATCATATGATAAACAACGCTCATCGATGGCTTTGACAAGTGCTAATTTTAATTCATGACACTAAATGAAATGTGAAAAGAGCCAAGTAGTGTTTTCCCAGCTATCCCAGTAATAATCACAGACTGCGCTGATACAGGTCCATCTGTAACCCCCAACAGCCAGTGATTGATGGAGCAGAGATTTAGAGTTTGGTATGACAACAGCCACCAGTGCAGTGCAAAGGTCCCAAAAGCCTGCAGGTAATTATTACTCCTTACTCAGCAGTCATTGTTCTTCAACGACAGGTAGAAGGAAGAGGATGAGAGAGAGAGGCACAAAAACATGTCCTCTCTCCGTCCTGTCCGCTTTAAGTTATCACTGAGCAGAGTGGAAGTGAAATGTTGCTCATTGACACAATACGCTGCAATGTGATTTCTACACAATTTAAAAACTCAAAAATGCAATTTGGAGAACTGCTAAAAGAAGCTAAATTGACTCCGGGCCATTATCACCTTGGCTGCTGTAGCTTCATTCACCTCAGTTGATAGGGGACATAACATTATAGGACAAGCACATGTCATACAGCATTTAGCTGCTAGGCACTAGCTCAGCACCGGGATAAAAAAATCAAATAAAAACTCTAGATTAGTTTCACGCCACGTCAAACAGCAGTTACCTCACCATAAGCCATCTACTACACCCACCTCTGCACTGTTTGGAGAGAAAAGTTGTGCTGTTCAATGCAGCTTCATCGACCCCCTGTGAGCAGACCCCTTACCTTGCGCTTTTTATCCCGCGAGCGGTTCCTCTTCTTGGCCTTTTCCTCCTCCTTCAGCAGGCGCTCCGCCTCAAGCTGGATTTTTAATTCCTTGTTCTTCACGAGATGTTTGGCAGCTTGTGCCATGGTTCAGCCTGGTTGAGCCGACTGTCTGGTGCAGATGAAGGTGGATGAGGCCTGGCGAGGTCCTGGTTTGAAGCTGGGGCTGAGAGGCTGGGGGGTTGCAGCGCTGGAGGTCCTGCCTGCCGTGTGTGGACACTGACGCTGATGGTGCCGGTGTGTTCCCTTGTATGGCCCTGCTGTGTCTGAGAGAGCGTGCTCACACTCTGCCTCAAGGGAACAGAACAGGGGGAATTCGGGTGATGCTGCACTTTTCTCTCTCTCTTCCTCTCCCTCTCTCTTGAGGCTCTAATTCTCTCTTCCTCCCCTGCTGTTCTGCAGCCCTGTGAAACTACTGCGACCCCCTCTAACAAAATGAAAAGATTAAGAAAAGATAGACGCTTTATGTGAAAGTCAAATCTCCCTCTTGCTGCATTGATTTGGTTTCTTGTTGCAGGTTGTTTTTTTCTCTCCTCTCCAATAGTCCTGCTGCTTGTCCGTCTGTGGAGGGAGGTTTTGGACAGAGCGTTGGACAGGGCTGTGGGAGCTACAGACAATCACTGAGCATCACAGGCATTCTGGGTTTCATCACACTCACTCACCAAGAGACCAGGGAAGACAAAAACCCATCCAAAACATTAAAAAAACTGCCTCTCTCACTCGCTCACTGTACTACTCCCTCCCTCTTCCTCTCTCTCTCTCATTGCTCCCCCCTTACTCTCTCTCTCACTTCCCCCCTCTTCCTCTCTCTCTCTCTCTCTCTCTCACTGCTCCCCCTCCCTCTTCCTCTCTCTCTCTCTCGTTGCTCCCCCCTTACTCTCTCACTTACTGCTCCCCCTCCCTCTCTCCCTGCTCTTCGGGCGCTGCGGCGAACAGGATTGGTACCCATGCAGGCTTGCTGGTGCAGTGTGTGTGTGCTTATGTGAGCAATAACAGACCATTCTATATCACACTCTGAGCTACAGTAATAACACCAGCATGCCTGCTACCAGCTTAGGTTTCTCTCCCTCTCTCTTTTTCTCATTCCCTTGGTCACTCTCTCCATCTCTCTCTCTCTCTCTCTCCTATACACTAGAAGGGTATTGTAAGGACAGCAGAGTGAGAAGCTCCTCCTATTGTTTTCTGTATCATGGTCAAAGTGTGTGTATGTCTAAACGTGCACAGTGGAGGCTGCTGAGGGGAGGACGGCTCATAATAATGGCTAGAACGGAGCGAATGGAAGGGCATCAAACCGTGTGGTTGATTTAATTGATACCATTCCGCTCCAGCCATTACCACGAGCCTGTCCTCCCCAATTATGGTGCCACCAATCTCCTGTTGTACTCATGTGATTGTGTGTGTTTAGCACACAGAGTGCGGGACTGACGAAGGCTGCACCTGTTCACTGGTATTGCTACGGTCATTTCTCTAGCGCTCCCTCTGCTCTCACTTTACCCATCACCCCTCCCTTTCCTCCCTTTCCTCCCCCTGCAATGCTGCTGATGCAGGCAAAAAAAAGATCCTTTAACATCTCTCGCTCCCTGGCTCACTTCATCACACGCAGCACACAAATACAGTACATACATACGTAAAACAACACACAAATACAGTACATACATATGTAAAACAACACACAAATACAGTACATACATACGTAAAACAACACACAAATACAGTACATACATACGTAAAACAACACACAAATACAGTACATACATATGTAAAACAACACACAAATACAGTACATACATATGTAAAACAACACACAAATACAGTACATACATACGTAAAACAACACACAAATACAGTACATACATACGTAAAACAACACACAAATACAGTACATACATATGTAAAACAACACACAAATACAGTACATACATATGTAAAACAACACACAAATACAGTACATACATACGTAAAACAACACACAAATACAGTACATACATACGTAAAACAACACACAAATACAGTACATACATACATACGTAAAACAACACACAAATACAGTACATACGTATGTAAAACAACACACAAATACAGTACATACATACGTAAAACAACACACAAATACAGTACATACATACGTAAAACAACACACAAATACAGTACATACATACGTAAAACAACACACAAATACAGTACATACATACGTAAAACAACACACAAATACAGTACATACGTATGTAAAACAACACACAAATACAGTACATACGTACGTAAAACAACACACAAATACAGTACATACATATGTAAAACAACACACAAATACAGTACATACATATGTAAAACAACACACAAATACAGTACATACATACGTAAAACAACACACAAATACAGTACATACATACGTAAAACAACACACAAATACAGTACATACATACGTAAAACAACACACAAATACAGTACATACATATGTAAAACAACACACAAATACAGTACATACATATGTAAAACAACACACAAATACAGTACATACATACGTAAAACAACACACAAATACAGTACATACATATGTAAAACAACACACAAATACAGTACATACATACATACGTAAAACAACACACAAATACAGTACATACGTATGTAAAACAACACACAAATACAGTACATACATACATACGTAAAACAACACACAAATACAGTACATACATATGTAAAACAACACACAAATACAGTACATACATACATACGTAAAACAACACACAAATACAGTACATACGTATGTAAAACAACACACAAATACAGTACATACATACATACGTAAAACAACACACAAATACAGTACATACATACGTAAAACAACACACAAATACAGTACATACATATGTAAAACAACACACAAATACAGTACATACATACGTAAAACAACACACAAATACAGTACATACATACGTAAAACAACACACAAATACAGTACATACATACATACGTAAAACAACACACAAATACAGTACATACATATGTAAAACAACACACAAATACAGTACATACATATGTAAAACAACACACAAATACAGTACATACATACGTAAAACAACACACAAATACAGTACATACATACGTAAAACAACACACAAATAGAGTACATACATACATACGTAAAACAACACACAAATACAGTACATACATATGTAAAACAACACACAAATACAGTACATACATATGTAAAACAACACACAAATACAGTACATACATACGTAAAACAACACACAAATACAGTACATACATACGTAAAACAACACACAAATACAGTACATACATACGTAAAACAACACACAAATACAGTACATACATACATATGTAAAACAACACACAAATACAGTACATACATACGTAAAACAACACACAAATACAGTACATACATACGTAAAACAACACACAAATACAGTACATACATACGTAAAACAACACACAAATACAGTACATACATATGTAAAACAACACACAAATACAGTACATACATATGTAAAACAACACACAAATACAGTACATACATACGTAAAACAACACACAAATACAGTACATACATACGTAAAACAACACACAAATACAGTACATACATATGTAAAACAACACACAAATACAGTACATACATACGTAAAACAACACACAAATAGAGTACATACATACATACGTAAAACAACACACAAATACAGTACATACATATGTAAAACAACACACAAATACAGTACATACATATGTAAAACAACACACAAATACAGTACATACATACGTAAAACAACACACAAATACAGTACATACATACGTAAAACAACACACAAATACAGTACATACATACGTAAAACAACACACAAATACAGTACATACATACATATGTAAAACAACACACAAATACAGTACATACATACGTAAAACAACACACAAATACAGTACATACATACGTAAAACAACACACAAATACAGTACATACATACGTAAAACAACACACAAATACAGTACATACATATGTAAAACAACACACAAATACAGTACATACATATGTAAAACAACACACAAATACAGTACATACATACGTAAAACAACACACAAATACAGTACATACATACGTAAAACAACACACAAATACAGTACATACATATGTAAAACAACACACAAATACAGTACATACATACGTAAAACAACACACAAATACAGTACATACATACGTAAAACAACACACAAATACAGTACATACATATGTAAAACAACACACAAATACAGTACATACATATGTAAAACAACACACAAATACAGTACATACATACATATGTAAAACAACACACAAATACAGTACATACATACGTAAAACAACACACAAATACAGTACATACGTATGTAAAACAACATACATGCACACACACAGAGATGGAGAGAACTATGGTCTTTCTGTATTTTCAGAGCAAATTAACTATTACCGCAGGGAATAGAGAGAAGGAGAGAGCAGGAGGGGGAGAAAGGGAATGTAGCAATTCAATTCAGTAGAAGAGTTTTTTTGTTTCCTTCGTCATTCTCTCAGACTGTCCTGTGGTACGGACCTCTGGAGGTTTGTGCGACGTCATTGGCACAAACACAGGATGCCATCGCACCATCATTATTGACATTCTCTCTCTTGCTCTCTCCTTCTCTTTATCTCTCTCTCCTTCTCTTCTCTCTCATTCTCTGAATTTCTTACCATCTACCAACATTTTTTTCCATTACTACAGAATGATAAACGATGCTGTACCAAATGTGCATACGACTTATTCCTTAGAGAAGGAAAATGACGTTCCTCACGTGAATTACATCTTTATGTAGTGTCAAGGATATGCTTTAAGATCTTTCAAACGTTGAACCCTCACATTGTGCTACTACATCCCTCCTCAATTCATGCCAGTATCTCTCTCTCTCTCTCTCACTCTCTCTCTCTCTCTCTCTCTCTCTCTCTCTCTCTCTCTCTCTCTCTCTCTCTACCTCCCTTTCTCCTGCAAAGGCATCCCCTCACCTGATATCAGCTCAGTATTCTACAGCAGCATACAAATGAACAGGACTGGTGTTACTGTCTTCTGTCTGTTCACATCACTCTCATTCACACAGCACCAGGCAGACGCACACATTGTCTGTCACACAATAGATTACAGGTATTGGAAAACATGGAGGCAAATTACTACAGCCCCAAACATGAGTAAGTTGTGTGCTGTGTTTTCTCTGAGCTAATAGCCCTTCATGTTTATAGAGTAACCACTTAATGTACCCTGACCATCTCAGACTGAACCACTACCCACTGTCCTGACCCCGAGGAGGAGAAGCCTCACCAGCACATTACGTCCTGACACACAATATATCACACGATCATTCGATATAACCAAGTTGAGAAGCTACGATTACACCGAGCATTGTCTATGTGGTTTGTACCTGTGGTTAGATGGTCCTACCTAGGTTTGAGTCTGGGACTGAGGGGGACAGCACTGAGTCTGGGGCAGAGGGGGACAGAACTGAGTCTGGGGCAGAAGGGGACAGAACTGAGTCTGGGGCAGAGGGGGACAGAACTGAGTCTGCGGCAGAGGGGGACAGCACTGAGTCTGGGGCAGAGGGGGACAGCACTGAGTCTGGGACTGAGGGGGACAGCACTGAGTCTGGGGCAGAGGGGGACAGAACTGAGTCTGGGGCAGAGGGGGACAGAACTGAGTCTGGGGCAGAGGGGGACAGAACTGAGTCTGCGGCAGAGGGGGACAGCACTGAGTCTGGGGCAGAGGGGGACAGCACTGAGTCTGGGGCAGAGGGGGACAGCACTGAGTCTGGGGCAGAGGGGGACAGCACTGAGTCTGGGGCAGAGGGGGACAGCACTGAGTCTGGGGCAGAGGGGGACAGAACTGAGTCTGGGGCAGAGGGGGACAGAACTGAGTCTGGGGCAGAGGGGGACAGGACTGAGTCTGGAGCAGAGGGGGACAGAACTGAGTCTGGGGTAGAGAAGGACAGAACTGAGTCTGGAGCAGAGGGGGACAGAACTGAGTCTGGGGCAGAGAAGGACAGAACTGAGTCTGGGGTAGAGAAGGACAGAACTGAGTCTGGAGCAGAGGAGGACAGAACTGAGTCTGGGGTAGAGGGGAACAGAACTGAGTCTGGGGCAGAGGGGGACAGAACTGAGTCTGGGGCAGAGGGGGACAGGACTGAGTCTGGAGCAGAGGGGGACAGAACTGAGTCTGGGGTAGAGAAGGACAGAACTGAGTCTGGAGCAGAGGGGGACAGAACTGAGTCTGGGGCAGAGAAGGACAGGACTGAGTCTGGGGTAGAGAAGGACAGAACTGAGTCTGGAGCAGAGGAGGACAGAACTGAGTCTGGGGTAGAGGGGAACAGAACTGAGTCTGGGGCAGAGGGGGACAGAACTGAGTCTGGAGCAGAGGGGGACAGAACTGAGTCTGGGGTAGAGGGGAACAGAACTGAGTCTGGAGCAGAGGGGGACAGAACTGAGTCTGGGGTAGAGAAGGACAGAACTGAGTCTGGAGCAGAGGAGGACAGGAATGAGGCTGTGGCTGAGGGGAAAAGGACTGAGACTGTGGCTGAGGGGGACAGGACTGAGGCTGTGGCTGAGGGGAAAGGACTGAGGCTGTGGCTGAGGGGGACAGGACTGAGACTGTGGCTGAGGGGGACAGGACTGAGGCTGTGGCTGAGGGGGACAGGACTGAGGCTGTGGCTGAGGGGAAAGGACTGAGGCTGTGGCTGAGGGGAAAGGACTGAGGCTGTGGCTGAGGGGGACAGGACTGAGGCTGTGGCTGAGGGGGACAGGACTGAGGCTGTGGCTGAGGGGGACAGGACTGAGGCTGTGGCTAAGGGGAAAGGACTGAGGCTGTGGCTGAGGGGGACAGGACTGAGACTGTGGCTGAGGGGAACAGAACTGAGGCTGTGGCTGAGGGGAACAGGACTGAGGCTGTGGCTAAGGGGAAAGGACTGAGGCTGTGGCTGAGGGGAAAGGACTGAGGCTGTGGCTGAGGGGGACAGGACTGAGGCTGTGGCTGAGGGGGACAGGACTGAGGCTGTGGCTGAGGGGGACAGGACTGAGGCTGTGGCTAAGGGGAAAGGACTGAGGCTGTGGCTGAGGGGGACAGGACTGAGACTGTGGCTGATGGGAACAGAACTGAGGCTGTGGCTGAGGGGAACAGGACTGAGGCTGAGGGGGACAGGACTGAGGCTGAGGGGGACAGGACTGAGGCTGTGAATGAGGGGGACAGGACTGAGGCTGAGGGGGACAGGACTGAGGCTGTGGCTGAGGGGGACAGAACTGAGTCTGGGGTAGAGAAGGACAGAACTGAGTCTGGAGCAGAGGAGGACAGGAATGAGGCTGTGGCTGAGGGGAAAAGGACTGAGACTGTGGCTGAGGGGGACAGGACTGAGGCTGTGGCTGAGGGGGACAGGACTGAGGCTGTGGCTGAGGGGGACAGGACTGAGGCTGTGGATGAGGGGGACAGGACTGAGGCTGTGGCTGAGGGGGACAGAACTGAGTCTGGGGCAGAGGGGGACAGAACTGAGTCTGGGGCAGAGGGGGACAGAACTGAGTCTGGGGCAGAGGGGGACAGCACTGAGTCTGGGGCAGAGGGGGACAGCACTGAGTCTGGGGCAGAGGGGGACAGCACTGAGTCTGGGGCAGAGGGGGACAGCACTGAGTCTGGGGCAGAGGGGGACAGCACTGAGTCTGGGGCAGAGGGGGACAGAACTGAGTCTGGGGCTAAGGGGAAAGGACTGAGGCTGTGGCTGAGGGGGACAGGACTGAGACTGTGGCTGATGGGAACAGAACTGAGGCTGTGGCTGAGGGGAACAGGACTGAAGCTGAGGGGGACAGGACTGAGGCTGAGGGGGACAGGACTGAGGCTGTGAATGAGGGGGACAGGACTGAGGCTGAGGGGGACAGGACTGAGGCTGTGGCTGAGGGGGACAGAACTGAGTCTGGGGTAGAGAAGGACAGAACTGAGTCTGGAGCAGAGGAGGACAGGAATGAGGCTGTGGCTGAGGGGAAAAGGACTGAGACTGTGGCTGAGGGGGACAGGACTGAGGCTGTGGCTGAGGGGGACAGGACTGAGGCTGTGGCTGAGGGGGACAGGACTGAGGCTGTGGATGAGGGGGACAGCACTGAGGCTGTGGCTGAGGGGGACAGAACTGAGTCTGGGGCAGAGGGGGACAGAACTGAGTCTGGGGCAGAGGGGGACAGAACTGAGTCTGGGGCAGAGGGGGACAGCACTGAGTCTGGGGCAGAGGGGGACAGCACTGAGTCTGGGGCAGAGGGGGACAGCACTGAGTCTGGGGCAGAGGGGGACAGCACTGAGTCTGGGGCAGAGGGGGACAGCACTGAGTCTGGGGCAGAGGGGGACAGAACTGAGTCTGGGGCAGAGGGGGACAGAACTGAGTCTGGGGCAGAGGGGGACAGGACTGAGTCTGGAGCAGAGGGGGACAGAACTGAGTCTGGGGTAGAGGGGAACAGAACTGAGTCTGGAGCAGAGGGGGACAGAACTGAGTCTGGAGCAGAGGAGGACAGGAATGAGGCTGTGGCTGAGGGGAAAAGGACTGAGACTGTGGCTGAGGGGGACAGGACTGAGGCTGTGGCTGAGGGGAAAGGACTGAGGCTGTGGCTGAGGGGGACAGGACTGAGCCTGTGGCTGAGGGGGACAGGACTGAGGCTGTGGCTGAGGGGGACAGGACTGAGGCTGTGGCTGAGGGGGACATGACTGAGGCTGTGGCTGAGGGGGACAGGACTGTGGCTGAGGGGGACAGGACTGAGGCTGTGGCTGAGGGGAACAGGACTGAGGCTGTGGCTGAGGGGAACAGGACTGAGGCTAGGCCAGAGAGGGACAGGTTGCGTTGCCCTGTTGGGAGAGAGCACGCTGCTGCCCTCCTTCAACGTGATGGCTAGCACCGCCAGCACATTAACCGCTCCACTGGCCCTGTTAAAACACAGGCCACAACGTGACAGGCCCTCACACATGCACAACCAGTTCTGCCCTACAGAGAGAAAGAGAGAACACAACATCAATATCACACCCAGTCAAGCCCAGCAGGGTGATGGTTCATAGTTTAGCATGACACATAGGATACTGTCAATCAGTCACAAGTTAACAAGACCGAAATAATACAGCGTTCGTGCAGCCATAGAGAACCAATTCCCTCTCTTACTGGCACTGACTTTTCTGATCACTACAATGTTGAGGGAAAATGTACTTGCTATGATTGTGATATGTTGTCTCATTTAGCTATCTTAAGATGAATGAACTTATGTAAGTCTCTCTCGCTAAGTGTCTGCTAAATGACAAAATACAACATTTAAAAAAATTATCCAGAGAGAGTGGGGTTAGTGGTTAGGAAAACTGACCTGTAAACATATACTGTAGGGTTGCTAAATCAGTCATGAACCTTTTACTGCAGTGGCTCCCAAGTGGCACAGCGGTCTAAGGCACTGCATCTCAGTGCAAGAAGCGTCACTACAGTCCCTGGTTTGAATCCAAGCTGTATCACATCCGGCCGTGATTGGGAGTCCCGTAGGGCGGCGCACAATTGGTCCAGTGTCGCCGGGGTAGGCCGTCATTGTAAATAAGAATGAATGTTTAACTGGACTTGCCTAGTTAAATAAAGGTTAAATAAAAAGTTATAAAATAATAAATAAAATCAGTGTCACACAGAGTGTTTCTTGCTAGTCTTAAACAAAACTACTTTGAAACAAAAGTATACACCTCACACACATGGTTATGGGCTTAAAAAAAGAAGACACCTATGTACCATGTCAGATATAGAGTTGAAATGTATTACATTTTGCATCCCAATATTACACTTTAAATACATCACAGAAAACTGAAATATAACAAAACCTTTTGACATAGAAACAACGGACATTTTTTATTTTGTTTTATAAAAAAATTTTATTTGCTGAGGTATACCAAACCTTTTTTGATGTACTCAGAGGACTGTTATTTGCATGTTTTAGCCACTACTATAAAATGGTAGATTATCAGACACTCAACAAGGTCTGATTTCATTATTACTGAAACAAGACTCAAGTGGTAAATATAAAGATCCTATAAGATCTGTAAATCTATTGTATGAATCCTATGAATTGAAATAATAAATACTTGAGGTAAAAAAATTAATTAGATAAATAAATTAGCCTCTTATTGCCAAATTATTGATGCACATTCATGGGTGTAAAGGCCCATTGGTTAAGAGTTCAGAAATGTCCACCGCTGATTTTTTCCATGTGTCCAGAGTGGACACCTTGGCCCTGTGGATCCTGGCCGTGGAGAGTGGACACCTTGGCCCTGTGGATCCTGGCCGTGGAGAGTGGACACCTTGGCCCTGTGGATCCTGGCCGTGGAGAGTGGACACCTTGGCCCTGTGGATCCTGGCCGTGGAGAGTGGACACCTTGGCCCTGTGGATCCTGGCCGTGGAGAGTGGACACCTTGGCCCTGTGGATCCTGGCCGTGGAGAGTGGACACCTTGGCCCTGTGGATCCTGGCCGTGGAGAGTGGACACCTTGGCCCTGTGGATCCTGGCCGTGGAGAGTGGACACCTTGGCCCTGTGGATCCTGGCCGTGGAGAGTGGACACCTTGGCCCTGTGGATCCTGGCCGTGGAGAGTGGACACCTTGGCCCTGTGGATCCTGGCCATGGAGAGTGGACACCTTGGCCCTGTGGATCCTGGCCGTGGAGAGTGGACACCTTGGCCCTGTGGATCCTGGCCGTGGAGAGTGGACACCTTGGCCCTGTGGATCCTGGCCGTGGAGAGTGGACACCTTGGCCCTGTGGATCCTGGCCGTGGAGAGTGGACACCTTGGCCCTGTGGATCCTGGCCATGGAGAGCTTCACAAGTACAATTTCCTTAAATGTGAGCAGCCATTGTTGCAATGGTAACTAATGAGGTGGAATCCACCTTGGTACAATCATTTTCTCAGCAGCTGTGGTTCCTGCCAACCACACTCTCCGTTGGCGTTCTGACAAGTGCCAATCAGAGTCATCACAGAGCAACATCACTATTGGATCTAATGACATTATTTTATCTATAAGTACAGAGATGACATTGTTAACTTTCTCCCAGAATTCAACCACCCCCTGGCATTTCCACAGCACATGCTGAAAAGTACCAAGGTCCCCTGTGGTGCAGAACTCACATAATGGCGATGGACTAATGCCCATGTTGTCTTTTTTGAGGTAGTAGGTTCTATGGCAAAGAAATATATTAATTCATTGGTGATTGGGGTTTCTAGATGAGCCACATATATTTTTTCATACTGTCTCCCAATTTATTTGTCTGTCATCAAGTGTAAAATCCATAAAGTGGATAGAGTTAATGGTTTTTGAGCTGCTATAATTAATTGACTACAGTTATCAGAAACAACTATTTTTGAGGGGCGTCTGTCCGTTAGAAGTTTGACCAATGGGTGTACTACTAGTTCTGCTCCCCAGGGGACCCCCATAGGCTTGCATGGATAGGCGGAGTTGAAGGTAAAGACAAAACGATGAACCTGGGACATTAAAACACTGGCAGATTTCCTGGAAACTGAGGAGTCTGTTCACATTGAATATGTTAGCTATTAAAATCAGATCCAACAATAATATGAAGGGGCTAGAAATCCATGGTCTAGAAACAAAGGTGTCATTCATGTGTTCTTTTAAAACCACAATCTGGATCCACAGCCTCATAGAGGATCTAGATGATGTTTCTAACCTCTCTGGATTACAACCAAATTATGATAAGTGTACTATATTACGTATTAGATCACTAAGAAATACAACTTTTACATTACTGTGTAGTTTACCAATAAAATGGTCGGACGGTGAAGTGGACATACTCGCCACCATGGAAAGGAAAACACCTGTCAATTTGTGAGAAAAAAAATCACCTTGATTAACTATTTAGTCATATCCCAGTTTACATATTTGCTTATGGCCTTGCCTACACCTAGTGACCTGTTTTTTAAATTACATGAGCAAAAGATATTACATTTTATTTGGAACGGCAAGCCAGAGAAATTTAAAACGGACCTATTTATATAATGAATATGAATTAGAGGGCAGAAATGATTAAATATTAAAGCATTAGACCTCTCACTAAAGGCTTCAGTCATACAAAGGTTATACTTAAATCTGAACTGGTTCTCCAGCAGATTAGTAAAAATGTCTCACCCCATGTTTAAGAATGGCCTTTTTCCCAATATTCAGATTACAACCTCTCCTTCGGTTATTTGAAAATGAAATAATCTTCAAAAATATTACTATTTTAAAAACAAGCCACCAGAAAAGACAGAACAAATATTCTATGAACTGGTACACAATGAACTGGTACACAATGACCTGGTACACAAAACAACGCTGCATTCAAAACATTCCCAAAAATGATTGCAACCAATAGAATATTGGTATATATATATTGGGGATACAACCATACCAGCTCTGCAGATTTCACTGCAAGAATCATTAGATCATTTGTTTTGGTACTGTCCATATGTAGCTTGATTTTGGTCGCAGGTTCAAGAATGGCTGAAGAATTGCAACATTTACCTCAAGCTAACTCTGCAAATAGCACTATTATTTTTTAAATAATAGTAAATTAATAATATAATAATACTCTTAGCAAAAATGTTTAACTTATATTTAAAATCTGTTGAAACTGTGAAAATAAAGGTTCAGAAGTTTTGTGAAACATCACAGCACAGCAGTTGAAAAATATATAAAATAGAAATCTAAACTGGATGGTGTCAGAGATAGATGGGAGTTTTTATTTTTTACCTCTATTTAACCAGGCAAGTCAATTAAGAACAAATTCTTATTTTCAATGATGGCCTAGGAACAGTGGGTTAACTGCCTTGTTCAGGGGCAGAACTTTGTCAGTTCGGGGATTTGATCTAGCAACCTTTCAGTTACGAGTCCAACACTCTAACCACTAGGTTACCTGCCGGCTTCCTGCCCTGGCTACCTGCCGGGTTGAGTGGAACTGAAGGGTGGGACTAAAAATAACAACGTCAACAGTGAAGAGGCGACTCCGGGATGCTGGCCTTCTAGGCAGAGTTGCAAAGAAAAAAACACATCTCAGACTGGCCAATAAAAATAAAAGATTAAGATGGGAAAAAGAACACAGAGACACTAGGCAGAGGAACTCTGTCTAGAAGGCCAGCATCCTGGAGTCGCCTCTTCACTGTTAACGTTGAGACTGGTGTTTTGCGGGTACTATTTAATGAAGCTGCCAGTTGAGGACTTGTGAGGCAAAGTAGACACTCTAATATACTTGTCCTCTTGCTCAGTTGTGCACCAGGGCCTCCCACTCCTCTTTCTATTAGTACACAGCGTTGTACGAGATCTTCAGTTTCTTGGCAATTTCTCGCATGGAATAGCTTTCATTTCTCAGAACAAGAATAGACTGATGAGTTTCAGAAGAAAGTTATTTGATCCTGGCCAGCTTGAGCCTGTAATCGAACCCACAAACGCTTATGCTCCAGATACTCAACTAGTCTACAGAAAGACAGTTTTATTGCTTCTTTAAATCAGCACAACAGTTTTCAGCTGTGCTAACATAATTGCAAAAGGATTTTCTAATGCTCAATTAGCCTTTTAAAATGATAAACTTGGATTAGCTAACACAACGTGCCATTGGAACACAGGAGTGATGGTTGCTGATAATGGGCCTCTGTACGCCTATATAGATATAAATCTGCCGTTTCCAGCTACAATAGTCATTTACGACATTAACAATGTCTGCACTGTATTTCTGATCAATTTGATGTTATTTTAATGGACAAAAAATGTGCTTTTCTTTTAAAAACAAGGACATTTCTAAGTGACCCCAACTTTTGAACGGTAGTCTATATGTGGGGGATTGGAAATGCTGCAGACAATGAGATTGATGGAAGCCACAATCTATCTTCAATATTAAAGCTGATCTACCCCCCCCCCCCCCCTTCAAAAAAAGAAATATATATATATATCTATATATATATATATATATATATATAAAATTAAAAATATTAACAACATTCCACCCATGAGGCCACTTTGGTCATTCGACTGCAGGAAAGGCGTAGATTCATATTTTTTATTGAAGAGACGTTTTGAAATTGCTGCAGTGTCCTGCGTTATTTTCATTGTTGATCACATTAGGAAGGAAAAACAAATGTGGGCCATTGGGAGTTTGTGGTTGTGCAAGAAGATTTGGCGCCAGCCATTTTCTTTGCGACTCCACTAAGTAGATAGTTACTCTTTACATTCATGTAACTATGTGCAACTACGAAGTGATCATATTTAAGAATTGAATCTGTGTGGTTAAGTGAAATGTAGATCAATTGCTTACCTGTTAATTGTGGAGTGGTTTATCATGATCAGAGTTTGACAGGCCAACGGTAGTGTGTTAGCACAATGTAAACTGTGGTTTTACACAACCTGTTGGGGGGGAGACGGGATAATTGGTGAACATTGAAATGTACTGTATATAACGGAATGTTCCACGGTAAAATGCATAATTTCTTGTTGTGGCCAGACATGGGAATGTTGGTCTATACTTGTGCTGCTTCTGCTAATTGCTATGGTGTTATTGATGCCTGGGTTAGGTCAGTGCTGTGAAATTGATCTCAGTCCAGTTTGTTGCGCCTCGTCCTATTTATCATTTTGAAAATATTGTAAGTACTTTAGCAACCTTTTCTTTACTCTCCACGTTGGCAAATAAAAGCCCTCAACTTTGGTAGGAAAATGTACCGTTCTTATCGGCCTCATCACTGCAACATTCACCGCAACAACCTACCACACAATGACCTTCGTGCCTTTCCAGCTATGAGAAAGACAGAGAACTGGCTTAGATAGAGAGGACCTGTGAGTCCACACTTTATTGATGGGGGTAGAAACTTAGTGCCATTTTTACACTAATTCATATTCACTCCACAGGGGGAAAGAGACATAGACAGAGAGAGAATGGGACTTGGGGGAATATCTCATTAACTTACCTAATTTAATCATGTTCTTCATCAAAGGTGATCACATGGCCATAGGGGTCTGTAGAGTATTTTTGGAATAAACACTTCGTTAAGGTCAGAATGAACCAGCCCGATAACAGACGAAACAATAACACCTCTTCCTATCAGTAGCTTCATACATGTTACAGTCTTTGACCTCCTACACACACTGTATACAGACAGATCAGTGTGATGCGTTTGTTATGCTGCTCATGTGGAGTCCGCCTCACATTTCTATACAGTGTCTCTAGAGTATAGTGGTTGTTCTGGCAGAGGTCCATCAGCCTACAGTACATGGTGCCTGTCATCCTCTCTCTGCACGTTCAGCTGCAGCACTGCTGGATACCACAGTTATTTTTAGGTAGTATTAGTCACCATTAGGCAACCAAAATGTGGCATACAATAGCCCTCGTGTATTTCACAAATACTGACTGACTGAATTGGTTATGAATTGCAGTGAAAACAGCCTTTCATCAAATTATTTCAGTTATGTCCAGTGGATCAAATGATCATAATCCTGCCATTCCTTAGAATAAAATAAATATAGTTGTTCACTGCATTTCCTCTCTCTCTCCCATTATATTACACTCAGGGACTAACAGTGTGAGTTGTGTAGGGTAACTGGCCCATCTAGTGGTGAGTGTAAGCATTAATGAGACAGGGGGTACAGGACAGAGAGAAGACAGTATTGACAGAGTATACAGTACACCAGCTGACCAGCCCCAACAGAATAAAAGACAGACTGTTTAATGATGTATTTATCTCCATTTGAGTTATCACAGAAAACCTGTAGGCCTACTTCTGATCAATAAAAGATGACTTTTCAATGAATCTGTGATCTCAGTCTGACTTTGACTGAAAACGTAATTGAAAGAGCAGAGAAAATGTGTGTTGCAGTGGCAGGAGTGTTTTAACCTGCTGTCTGACTATGACTCCTTAACCATTGGCGCCCCCTGTGGACAATACTGGAAGCGTTATCCGATGGTGTATTTTAAACAGCAGGAGGCTCAGCACTGCACTGCACCACACAGCAAACCCAGAGCACAGTTTCAGTAAAGAGCACCGCTTAACCCAGCCAGAAAAATACATACACACCCTGTCCTTCATGAAAACAAACACACAAAGTTCTACTAATCAAACACTATAAAGACAGTACAATATTATGACATTATTTAAACAGAGGTGAAGCCACGACAGGGCCAGACTGAACATTGGCCCACCAAACTGGGCTGGCTTAAAATATAGATTTTTTATAAATAATAAATAAATAATCATTTGATTTGTTGTTTATATTGTCTCTTGACTAATCAGAAGTATTGAAATGCCATAGGTTAATGGGATCTAATTGGTCATATAGTAATCATAATCATATGGTACCACTAATCCCCCCCACCACACACACACTATGCGCAAATTGTTTTGACCCTCTGCAATTGTTTGCTAATGCAAACTAGCACTAGCTAGCAGGTCACAAGTTATTAAAAAACGAATGACACTTTTCAAAAAGCCACGGATGGATGAAGACACAGCACCTGCTCCACTACCTCTGTCGGCCACCAGCGTCAAGCCACCAGAGTCGAGCCACCAGCGTCGAGCCACCAGAGTCGAGCCACCAGCGTCGAGCCACCAGAGT
The DNA here is from genome assembly GCF_057628025.1 of Oncorhynchus mykiss. Classification (NCBI taxonomy): domain Eukaryota; kingdom Metazoa; phylum Chordata; class Actinopteri; order Salmoniformes; family Salmonidae; genus Oncorhynchus; species Oncorhynchus mykiss. The sequence continues at coordinate 30,536,716 of NC_143027.1, read as the reverse complement.
CGAGCCACCAGAGAGCTCAAGCCACCAGAGTCGTCATCAGCCCATGAGGTAGCTAGCATGTCAGCGGAAGCCCATAGGAGATTAGCATGGCTACTGCTTCGACTTCCACAGCCCAGATCATCACAGTGAGCATGCCATCACGAGTCCACCTGTGGATTTGGCTGCAGTTGACAAACCACCCACACAACCAAAAATGTGAATGTTCCCCACAAAAGTGATCAATGGAAGTGGTATGGCAGTTTTATTGGCTGGAAGACAGTTTGACAGGGGATGATGTTTTCTGTAGAATGTGTAGACATTTCCCCGAGGCCACTATGGAATGTTCATTTGTGAGAGACAGATATAAGGATTGGAAGCACATTCACGAGGCACGCTTCAAACACCAGGATAGCAAACCCCACTCTTTTTCAGTGGATACTGTACATTTGAAGCATACAGTGCAAGCCATCGTAATCAAAGCCAGGGGTAATATTTTACACCAACTTAACCGCGAGGACATGGAATATTAATTTGTAGAGAGGAATTGTCAAAGGGGTTCTGGACATTGTTATGATATGCGCTGAACAGGTCATAGCACTATGTGGAGGCAGGGATAGTGAAGAGGCCCTTAACAAGTGCAACGTTTAGGATTTTTTTTCATTCGTATCCAAATATCATATGAGCTGCACACCCGGTTCCAGAAGGATTAATATGGAAGAATGAGACCAGCAGCGGCCTGTCTTCCTGGGTCTAGGACTTTTGAACTGAAATAATCACTGCTGGCCCCATGCAATCAATATTATCCCTTTGGGCACAGATGTCAATTCAACGTCTATTCGACATTGGTTTAACATAATTTGGTTGAAATTATGTTGTAACAACGTTGATTCAACCAATGTATGCCCAGTGGGATATCTCTGTTGAGGATGCTGAATTAAAGTTGCTTTGGAAAATGGTGGGAGGTCAGGAATTCCCATCCCTTATTGAAATGTTGGACAACTGCAGCCCTGACATTTTCCCTAACATCAATAGACTACTAAGGGCAATCACCCTTCCGATTGACTTCATGTAGTGTTGACAGACACTTCTCCACTACAGTCCATATCATAGCATCCAGACCTTGAATGCTGACTGCACATCTTAACAATCTAACCTGTTGTCAGTGGCTCTTTTGACTATGATGACATAATCTACATCTTCAACACCAAGCCTAGGAGTGGTATTATGTATAATGATTCATGTTTTCATTCCTGAATGCCTATACAGTAGCGTTTGCTTATTCAAGGTGAGCTATTCATTTCATACAGTACAGTTCAAGATATAGGCCTAAAGCAGTGGTCACGAACCAACCAACCGGGGGCACACTGCCTGTCCTTCAGGACACCTACAGCATCTGATGTCCAGGAAGGTCAAAAAGATCATCAAGGACAACAACCACCTGAGCCACGGCCTGTTCACCCCGCTATCATCCAGAAGGAGAAGTCAGTACAGGTGCATCAAAGCTGGGATGGAGAGACTGAAAAACAGCTTCTATCTCAAGGCCATCAGACTGTTAAATAGCCATCACTAGCCGGCTACCACCCAGTTACTCAACCCTGCACCTTAGAGGCTGCTGCCGTATATACATAGACATGGAATCTCTGGTCACTTTAATAATGTTTACATACTGTTTTACTAATTTCATATGTAGAAACTGTACTCTACTGTAATTTAGTCAATGCCACTCCGACGTTGCTCGTCCTAATATTTATATATTTCTTAATTGCATTATTTTACTTCTAGAATTGTGTGTATTGTTGTGAATTGATAGATACTACTGCACTGTTGGAGCTAGGAACACAAGAACTTCTCTCCACCCACAACAACATCTGCTAAATATGTGTACGTGAACAGTAAAACTAGATTGGATTTTTCTGAGTCAAGATCACTTTGAGTCAAGATGTATGCCGAGACAAACTGCTCAGATTTTTTTTTAAACATGACTTACAAAGTGCAAGCCTATACCACATTAACCAATTGTAGCAATGAGGTTTGTGCAGTAGGCTATAGGCTCAATACATTATTATATCACTGCATATTGGCTATGCTTGAATTGCGCTGTCAATGTTGTTCTCAGACCATTTAAAAAATGTAAAAACATGTAGGTATGCAGCTAGTGACTGAAACGACCTGCAAAAAACACTCAAACTGGACCGTTTTACCTCCATCTCTTCTTACAAAGACTCAATCATGGACACTCTTACTGACAGTTGTGGTGCTTCGCTCAATTTATTGTTGTCTCTACCTTCATGGCCTTTGTGCTGTTGTCTGTGCCCAATAATGTTTGTACCATGTTTTGTGCTGTTGTCTGTGCCCAGTAATGTTTGTGCCAGGTTTTGTGCTGCTGCCATGCTGTGTTTTCATGTGTTGCCGCCATGCTATGTTGTTGTCTAGGTCTCTCTTCATGTAGTGTTATGGTGTCTATTTTCATTTTATTTTTTTATCCCATCCCCATGTCCCTGCAGGAAGCCTTTAACCTTCTTGTATGCCTTCATTGTAAATAATAATTTGTTCTTAACTGACTTGCCTAGTTAAATAAAGGTTAAATAAAAAAATTAAAAATATGATCACACTGGTAATACAGTGCCTTGCGAAAGTATTCGGCCCCCTTGAACTTTGTGACCTTTTGCCACATTTCAGGCTTCAAACATAAAGATATAAAACTGTATTTTTTTGTGAAGAATCAACAACAAGTGGGACACAATCATGAAGTGGAACGACATTTATTGGATATTTCAAACTTTTTTAACAAATCAAAAACTGAAAGATTGGGCGTGCAAAATTATTCAGCCCCTTTACTTTCAGTGCAGCAAACTCTCTCCAGAAGTTGACTAATGACCTAAATGACTAATGATGATAAATACAATCCACCTGTGTGTAATCAAGTCTCCATATAAATGCACCTGCACTGTGATAGTCTCAGAGGTCCGTTAAAAGCGCAGAGAGCATCATGAAGAACAAGGAACACACCAGGCAGGTCCGAGATACTGTTGTGAAGAAGTTTAAAGCCGGATTTGGATACAAAAAGATTTCCCAAGCTTTAAACATCCCAAGGAGCACTGTGCAAGCGATAATATTGAAATGGAAGGAGTATCAGACCACTGCAAATCTACCAAGACCTGGCCGTCCCTCTAAACTTTCAGCTCATACAAGGAGAAGACTGATCAGAGATGCAGCCAAGAGGCCCATGATCACTCTGGATGAACTGCAGAGATCTACAGCTGAGGTGGGAGACTCTGTCCATAGGACAACAATCAGTCGTATATTGCACAAATCTGGCCTTTATGGAAGAGTGGCAAGAAGAAAGCCATTTCTTAAAGATATCCATAAAAAGTGTCGTTTAAAGTTTGCCACAAGCCACCTGGGAGACACACCAAACATGTGGAAGAAGGTGCTCTGGTCAGATGAAACCAAAATTGAACTTTTTGGCAACAATGCAAAATGTTATGTTTGGTGTAAAAGCAACACCCTGAACAGACCATCCCCACTGTCAAACATGGTGGTGGCAGCATCATGGTTTGGGCCTGCTTTTCTTCAGCAGGGACAGGGAAGATGGTTAAAATTGATGGGAAGATGGATGGAGCCAAATACAGGACCATTCTGGAGGAAATGTTACGGTGAGTGAATGAGGACCCAAAAGCGAACTAACTTAAACAGAGCTTCTTTAATAACCAAACTGTGGTAGGCTCAGATAGACCGGCAGATTCCGACAGGACAGGACAAGGTTACAGCAAACATGACGATAGTCTGGCTCAGGCATGAAACACAACAAACAAGAATCCGACAAGGACAGGAACAAAAACAGAGAGAGATATAGGGGACTAATCAGAGGGAAAAGGGGAACAGGTGGGAGAAGGGGTGACGAGGTAGTCAAGAGGAGACAAGGAACAGCTGGGGGAAAGCGGGGGAGAAAAGGTAACCTAATACGACCAGCAGAGGGAGACAGGGTGAAAGGAAAGGACAGAAAGACACAACATGACAATACATGACAGTACCCCCCCACTCACCGAGCGCCTCCTGGCGCACTCGAGGAGGAAACCTGGCGGCAACGGAGGAAATCCTCGATCAGCGCACGGTCCAGCACGTCCCGAGAGGGAACCCAACTCCTCTCCTCAGGACCGTACCCCTCCCAATCAACGAGGTACTGATGACCACGGCCCCGAGGACGCATGTCCAAAATCCTGCGGACCCTGTAGATGGGTGCGCCCTCGACAAGGATGGGGGGGGGGGGGGGGAAGACGAGCGGGGGCGCGAAGAACGGGCTTAATACAGGAGACATGGAAGACCGGGTGGACGCGACGAAGGTATCGCGGAAGAAGAAGTCGAACTGCGACAGGATTAATGACCCGAGAAATACGGAACGGACCAATGAACCGCGGGGTCAACTTGCGAGAAGCCGTCTTAAGGGGAAGGTTCTGAGTGGAGAGCCAAACTCTCTGACCGCGACAATATCTAGGACTCTTAGTTCTACGCTTATTAGCAGCCCTCACAGTCTGCGTCCTATAACGGCAAAGTGCAGACCTGACCCTCTTCCAGGTGCGCTCGCAACGTTGGACAAAAGCCTGAGCGGAGGGGACGCTGGACTCGGCGAACTGAGATGAGAACAGCGGAGGCTGGTACCCGAGGCTACTCTGAAAAGGAGATAGCCCGGTCGCAGACGAAGGAAGCGAGTTGTGGGCGTATTCTGCCCAGGGGAGCTGTTCTGACCAAGACGCAGGGTTGCGAAAAGAAAGACTGCGTAAGATGCGACCAATAGTCTGATTGGCCCGTTCTGCTTGACCGTTAGACTGGGGGTGAAAGCCGGAAGAGAGACTGACGGAAGCCCCAATCAAACGGCAAAACTCCCTCCAAAATTGAGACGTGAATTGCGGACCTCTGTCCGAAACGACGTCTGACGGAAGGCCATGAATTCTGAAAACATTCTCGATGATGATTTGTGCCGTCTCTTTAGCAGAAGGAAGCTTAGCAAGGGGAATGAAATGAGCCGCCTTAGAGAACCTATCGACAACCGTAAGAATAACAGTCTTCCCCGCTGACGAAGGCAGTCCGGTGACAAAATCTAAGGCGATGTGAGACCACGGTCGAGAGGGAATGGGAAGCGGCCTGAGACGGCCGGCAGGAGGGGAGTTACCGGACTTAGTCTGCGCGCAGACCGAACAAGCAGCCACGAAACGACGCGTGTCATGCTCCCGGGTGGGCCACCAAAAACGCTGGCGAATGGAAGCAAGCGTACCCCGAACGCCAGGGTGGCCGGCTAACTTGGCAGAGTGAGCCCACTGAAGAACGGCCAGACGAGTAGGAACGGGAACGAAAAGAAGGTTCCTAGGACAAGCGCGCGGCGACGGAGTGTGAGTGAGCGCTTGCTTTACCTGCCTCTCAATTCCCCAGACAGTCAACCCGACAACACGCCCCTCAGGGAGAATCCCCTCTGGGTCAGTGGAGGCTACTGAAGAACTGAAGAGACGAGATAAAGCATCAGGCTTGGTGTTCTTAGAGCCCGGACGATAAGAAATCACGAACTCGAAACGAGCGAAAAACAGCGCCCAACGCGCCTGACGCGCATTAAGTCGTTTGGCAGAACGGATGTACTCAAGGTTCCTATGGTCAGTCCAAACGACAAAAGGAACGGTCGCCCCCTCCAACCACTGTCGCCATTCGCCTAGGGCTAACCGGATGGCGAGCAGTTCGCGGTTTCCCACATCATAGTTACGTTCCGACGGCGACAGGCGATGAGAAAAATACGCGCATGGGTGGACCTTGTCGTCAGAGAGGGAGCGCTGAGAAAGAATGGCTCCCACGCCCACCTCTGACGCGTCAACCTCGACAACGAACTGTCTAGAGACGTCAGGTGTAACAAGGATAGGAGCGGATGTAAAACGATTCTTGAGGAGATCAAAAGCTCCCTGGGCGGAAACGGACCACTTAAAGCACGTCTTGACAGAAGTAAGGGCTGTGAGAGGAGCTGCCACCTGACCGAAATTACGGATGAAACGACGATAGAAGTTCGCGAAGCCGAGAAAGCGCTGCAGCTCGACGCGTGACTTAGGGGCGGGCCAATCAATGACAGCTTGGACCTTAGCGGGATCCATCTTAATGCCTTCAGCTGAAATAACAGAACCGAGAAATGTGACGGAGGAGGCATGAAAAGTGCACTTCTCAGCCTTCACAAAAAGACAATTCTCTAAAAGGCGCTGGAGGACACGTCGAACGTGCTGAAGATGAATCTGGAGTGACGGTGAAAAAATCAGGATATCGTCAAGGTAAACGAAAACAAAGATGTTCAGCATGTCTCTCAGGACATCATTGACTAATGCCTGAAAGACAGCTGGAGCGTTAGCGAGGCCGAAAGGAAGAACCCGGTATTCAAAGTGCCCTAACGGAGTGTTAAACGCCGTCTTCCACTCGTCCCCCTCCCTGATGCGCACGAGATGGTAAGCGTTACGAAGGTCCAACTTAGTGAAAAACCTGGCTCCCTGCAGGATCTCGAAGGCTGAAGACATAAGAGGAAGCGGATAACGATTCTTAACTGTTATGTCATTCAGCCCTCGATAATCTATGCAGGGGCGCAGAGACCCGTCCTTCTTCTTGACAAAAAAAAACCCCGCTCCGGCGGGAGAGGAGGAGGGGACTATGGTACCGGCGTCAAGAGCTACAGACAAATAATCCTCGAGAGCCTTACGTTCGGGAGCCGACAGAGAGTATAGTCTACCCCGGGGGGGAGTGGTTCCCGGAAGGAGATCAATACTACAATCATACGACCGGTGTGGAGGAAGAGAGGTGGCCCTGGACCGACTGAACACCGTGCGCAGATCGTGATATTCCTCCGGCACCCCTGTCAAATCACCAGGCTCCTCCTGTGAAGAAGAGACAGAGGAAACAGGAGGGATAGCAGACATTAAACATTTCACATGACAAGAGACGTTCCAGGAGAGGATAGAATTACTAGACCAATTAATGGAAGGATTATGACAAACTAGCCAGGGATGGCCCAAAACAACAGGTGTAAAAGGTGAACGAAAAATCAAAAAAGAAATGGTTTCGCTATGATTACCAGAAACAGTGAGGGTTAAAGGTAGCGTCTCACGCTGAATCCTGGGGAGAGGACTACCATCCAGGGCGAACAAGGCCGTGGACTCCCTTAACTGTCTGAGAGGAATGTCATGTTCCCGAGCCCAGGTCTCGTCCATAAAACAGCCCTCCGCCCCAGAGTCTATTAAGGCACTGCAGGAAGCTGACGAACCGGTCCAGCGTAGATGGACCGACAAGGTAGTGCAGGATCTTGAAGGAGAGACAGGAGTAGTAGCGCTCACCAGTAGCCCTCCGCTTACTGATGAGCTCTGGCTTTTACTGGACATGAAGTGACAAAATGACCAGCAGAACCGCAATAGAGACAGAGGCGGTTGGTGATTCTCCGTTCCCTCTCCTTAGTCGAGATGCGGATACCTCCCAGCTGCATAGGCTCAGCTCCCGAGCCGGCAGAGGAAGATGGTAGTGATGCGGAGAGGGGGGCAACGGAGAACGCGAGCTCCTTTCCACGAGCTCGGTGACGAAGATCAACCCGTCGCTCAATGCGAATAGCGAGTTCAATCAGGGAATCCACGCTGGAAGGGACCTCCCGGGAGAGAATCTCATCCTTTACCTCTGCGCGGAGACCCTCCAGAAAACGAGCGAGCAAAGCCCTTGCCTCCCAGATTGCCGTGCCCCACTCACGAGCCCGTCCAATAAGGAGAGATATGACGTAGGCGACACGAGCAGTGCTCCTGGAGTAAGTGTTGGGCTGGAGAGAAAACACAATATCACACTGGGTGAGGAACGAGCGGCATTCAGTGGGCTCCCCAGAGTAACACGGCGGGTTATTGATTCTGGGCTCCGGAGATTCGAAAGCCCTGGAAGTGGCCGGTGGATCGAGGCGGAGATGGTGAACCTGTTCTGTGAGGTTGGAGACTTGGGTGGCCAGGGTCTCAACGGCATGTCGAGCAGCAGACAATTCCTGCTCGTGTCTGCCTAGCATCGCTCCCTGGATCTCGACGGCTGAGTGGAGAGGATCCGAAGTCGCTGGGTCCATTCTTGGTCGGATTCTTCTGTTACGGTGAGTGAATGAGGACCCAAAAGCGAACTAACTTAAACAGAGCTTCTTTAATAACCAAACTGTGGTAGGCTCAGATAGACCGGCAGATTCCGACAGGACAGGACAAGGTTACAGCAAACATGACGATAGTCTGGCTCAGGCATGAAACACAACAAACAAGAATCCGACAAGGACAGGAACAAAAACAGAGAGAGATATAGGGGACTAATCAGAGGGAAAAGGGGAACAGGTGGGAGAAGGGGTGACGAGGTAGTCAAGAGGAGACAAGGAACAGCTGGGGGAAAGCGGGGGAGAAAAGGTAACCTAATACGACCAGCAGAGGGAGACAGGGTGAAAGGAAAGGACAGAAAGACACAACATGACAATACATGACAGGAAAACCTGATGGAGTCTGCAAAAGACCTGAGACTGGGACGGAGATTTGTCTTCCAACAAGACAATGATCCAAAACATAAAGCAAAATCTACAATGGAATGGTTCAAAAATAAACATATCCAGGTGTTAGAATGGCCAAGTCAAAGTCCAGACCTGAATCCAATCGAGAATCTGTGGAAAGAACTGAAAACTGCTGTTCACAAATGCTCTCCATCCAACCTCACTGAGCTCGAGCTGTTTTGCAAGGAGGAATGGGAAAAAAATTCAGTCTCTCGATGTGCAAAACTGATAGAGACATACCCCAAGCGACTTACAGCTGTAATCGCAGCAAAAGGTGGCGCTACAAAGTATTAACTTAAGGGGGCTGAATAATTTTGCACGCACAATTTTTCAGTTTTTCATTTGTTAAAAAAGTTTGAAATATCCAATAAATGTCGTTCCACTTCATGATTGTGTCCCACTTGTTGTTGATTCTTCACAAAAAAATACAATTTTATATCTTCATGTTTGAAGCCTGAAATGTGGCAAAAGGTCGCAAAGTTCAAGGGGGCCGTATACTTTCGCAAGGCACTGTAGATCATTTGTTGTATTACTTGTGAGGCACGGCTAAGTGAGCATAACAATTAGCTTCTTTTTTTCTGGACTGATGGCCTGCATCTAATGGTCAGTCTGAGGGGATGATGGATAGCAGCGGTTAGGCTGCCTCTCACCCGACTCACCATCGCTCCACTCTCCCTCCTTCTGCTGAGAAAAGGCAACGCAGTCTTCCAGCTGATGGCGCAACTCAAGTAACACTGCATTATTTATGCCTCATGCACCAATTCATGTTGTTACTTGTATGAACAGAGAAAGGGAAATATTCATCGACATTAAAAATTGCACAACCCGATAATAATAACGTAAGCTTATTGGAACACTTTGCTATACTCATTCATTGTAGCTGGTTGTAGAGTGCATAGAAGAGGATGCCGTTTTATGGCTTGTCAAAGTGTTGACAGTGCTGAATAACAACTTAAACATGAACGTACTTATAAAAACAGCATCTCTTTGCTCTATTCGTTGAGTCTCTCTCTAGTCATGGTTTTGAAATCTCACAGTATGCTGTGTTTTCAAGGTTTCTTTTTTACAGTCCATGGCTCTGAAACTACAGACACGGGTGATCTGAGCTATCAGATTGGCTAGCGGTAGGCCAATAGATGCACTTGATTTGCACTCTGGGCCTGACGGGTAGGCGGAGTTCTACCTTCAGACAGATGAAATGGTTCAAAATGGGAACACTTTGCCTTTCCGGCGCCAGATCTGCTGAATCAAGTGCACCTACAGTCAACAATTCGCAAATCCAACTTCTTTCTGTGAAAACAGTCAGCTACTTATTTTTATTAATATGCGCCATATCTTTCATATTAGAAAACTAGACCATTTAATACAGCCCCTCTGACATGTATTTCCTTTTCTAAAAGCATCTCTGACATTTTTCTGTTTCATGACGCAGCATAAAATCCTGGAGCTCATAGCCTCAGAACCTTGGAGTGTCTCCTCTGGTGAGGCTGGCAGTGCTGGGCAGCCTGGGCCTGGCATAGCATCAATAGAGGGGACTGATTGGGAATGCCATATGGTGGATAACAAACCAAGGGCAGGCTTCGCATCCATGCTCTCACATGGCCCAGGCACTCTGCCATGTAATCTAAAAGGCTGATCAGTCACTAACACGGCAGTGCGTGTGTGCGTGTACGAGTATGCTGACCAGTGGCCAGCGTGGGCAGGCCTAAGGGTGTTATGATAACCACAGGATCAGCGGTGGGCATCGTCGCATCACACCAGCTGGGAATGACAACAGCCTGGGGCAGCTTGGCAACAACCACTGTTCTGTTTCATGCCTCTTATGACTGTGGCCTGAGTACCAGTACAGTATGTGGTGCTGCTAAGTGGTGGAGAGAAATGTATATCAATAGAGGGTGGGGCTCTACAGGCTTGGGTTGTTACGGCCAGGGCTATTCTACTGCTCTGCCCTCGAGACGCAGTAAGTGCTGCTTAACTCACAATGCCAGAGAAAAATGCCTTATCTCACTATAAACACATGTCCATTTTCTGGTCAAAACAAACAGCTTTATAACATGGTTAGCCTTTGTACATTTTGTTTTAAGCTTAGGGAATGAGTACAAACAAGCTGAGAAATGTTCAATAAAACAGAACTGCTCAATGATTGGTAATGAATGGAAAGATCCAGCTTGGCTTTAGTGAAGAGCTGTAATTGGAGAGCTGAAGAAGTTTGTCTAAACATTCTCTAATCAAGAAGCTTCAGTCGTGTAATAGAGATCTCTGGGGAGATGTTGTTTCCAACACCACTCAAAAACAGACAGTTACAAAGTGATCTGAGACTCTCCGGAGTGCCAGCTATTGACACTAAGGGACAAACGTTGCTATGCAAAAGCCCTGTCTACTAGGCGTTTGCTCCACATTTCGGCCTCTCTGTTTGTTCCACCATCAGAATACACTCCATTACCAGCTGACCAATTATAAATGAACAGGGAAAAGGAGAATAAGGTTGATTGGATGAGAGGAAGATCTAGTGGTAGATTTGAGCTCTGATTCTAGAAATGGTAAAGGAGTGTGACAGCAGGGGAAAATGCAGAGCTGAGCTGGTATGAATAAAGATACATCAGCTTGCTCCTGCCACCTAGTGGTATTGCATTGCATGGGTTTAAATAATGTACTGTAAAATGTCATAGGAGGTAGCAGAGTGGTGCTACTTGTCTCAGAGACTTAGTAAGACTATGTAGTCCTCGTGCCCAGGCTCTGTCGTAACCAGCCGCGTCCGGGAGGTCTGTGGGGCGACGCACAATTGGCCTAGCATCGTCCAGGTTAGGGAGGGTTTGGCCAGGTGCACGGTGTTTCCTCCGACACATTGGTGCGGCTGGCTTCCGGGTTGGATGCGCGCTGTGTTAAGAAGCAGTGCGGCTTGGTTGGGTTGTGTATCGGAGGACGCATGACTTTCAACCTTCGTCTCTCCCGAGCCCGTACGGGAGTTGTAGCGATGAGACAAGATAGTAGCTACTAAACAATTGGATACCACGAAATTGGGGAGAAAAGAGGGGTAAAAATTTAAAAAACAAAACAAAAAAAAGACTATGTAGTCCCTTCAACTAGCAGAGGCTTCACACAGGATCAACTGCATCACACACAGGAACCTATCCTCCATATTCACACAGGAGTGCCTTACATAGGAAAATATAATTGGTTGTTTTTACAGAGTCGTTTCCTTTGGTAGAGGGCATGGCTGTCTGGCGATGTTGAAGAGACCGTGTTGGACGATTCCAGGGAAAAGTCAACCTGAGCATGCCCAAATAAAGTTAGTAACTTCCAAATGAAACCACGCTCATAATTATCCTGAAGGTCTCAAAAAAAAAGTTCATTTCATGGCTTTATGAACGAGCTCACATAGCTTGTTTCTCCACTCACAGCTGTCCCCAAGGGTTCGTTTTGAAGATGAGATGTTAATGAAGCAATACAAACCAAATGGAAGTGTATTGCGTTTTGTTTGCGTGCTCTATAGTTTGTAAAGATAGAAGGGTGACTGGGACATGCGATGTACCATCCATAACGTTGTTTTTTTAAACATGCACCTTATATTGGATCATCTTGAAACTTTCTCTGTGAAGCTTTCATTGATCAAGGTGTCATATAGTCTAGGATATGATACCCGTAGCATCCATAATGGTTGTGGATGTGACGGATATTTATGTATCATATTTTAGCTCCAGAAGCTTGTGCATTCGCAACATGTTGTGTGCTAAGATTATCATAGAGAATATATGCTGAAATGCATTTCTCATACATGATAGTACTGTTTTTTTTTAGATAGGTAGAAATATGAGAAGAGTGTTTATAAACAATCTGTGAATTGTCCTGGGGTGTCTTTTTCAAATGAAAGCCCCCCGAAATATACCGACTTCATCCAGTGACCAGAAAAGTGGATTGGCAGTATAGGCACATGTGTATTGTCTCATTTGCATCTTAAACGGAACTTGTGACAGCAAACGTCCCACTTTAATTATTTTAAGAATGATTTCTGACTTATAGTTATTATTATTTAGAACGCTATTCCTCGGACACTGTTTAAGCTAGAAACGGCATTCAGCATTTAAAACGTGCAGACCTTGTCTGGGATAGTGTGCTATTATACAACTTTTTGGTCAAATTGATATCTTTTATACAAAAAAATCTGAACAGGAACCAATTCTGCCAATCAAGAGGTAGAGCGGTTTTAATAACAGCATCAACTGCTTTCATTAAAGTAACTTCCCACCCTCATGTCATTTCGTTGGTGATTTCATTGGTGACACATTAATAGCCCTCTATCTCAATATGTTTTAAGTGCCACAATTATCATTTTCTACAGGTAAGAAGTCACAAACACTTTGAAACCAGTACACACATATACACTTCTTCCATTGTCATAGTTTAAAGGCACCGAACCTCTCGTCGTCTGTGGCTACATCAACGAGGATCTGCGGTTGAGCAAGCCCATCTTGTTGTTGTTTCACGAGAGAGGGTACGTGCAGTTGATACAAGCTGCTACCACAGAAAATAATACGCTGCTGGATCCAGTGTTCATTTCTCGACCACAACGTTGCATCCATTCAGGTGTGCTACCTACGTACTACAGCTATCACAACCCAGTGTACTGTACATGTTTTACTTCAGACATCTCTCAGGTATGAATCTTGACCAAAACATTGGTATCACATTTTACTGCTTGCATTAGTTCTGTCTTCATGTTAGTGTAAAAAAAAAAAAAGCAGAATAAATGTTAAACATGCTCAGGTAAAAAAAAAATATATATAAAAAAATTGCATTTCAAATAATGAATATCAGATGTATGCTATGCTCAGTTAATTTATGTGTCCCCCTGGGGGCAGAGGTGCGCCGGGGGAAGGGGTTCCCACTTTCCCGCCAGTGTGTTCCTCTTTCCACTGATCCCCCTCCAGCTCAGAGAGGACTTCATGAACATTCCGCCGTCATCCAAATATGTTGTGGAATAAATATCATTTTTTATTTATTTAAAACTTCAACAATGCCTCATCATCTTCTCTGTCTTATTATTCGTTTGCATATACTACAGTATTCTAGTAGGAGAGTTTTTAGAAGTGTAGTAGTCCGAGTATAGTTATTTCTGATGAAATGTATGATCTGACTGCCCCACAATTCGAAGTAGTAAGGTGGATATAGTAGTATATCAAAGTAATCAGACCAATTATTTTACTACATTTAACTTAGACTATATTTAAGTGCTTTGTTTAAGTTAAACTTTTCAAACTCCTCAACTACCACAAAATACTTTAAAACAGGTACATTTCCAATTTTACTTAATGTACAATTACCATCTATTTTGTTACAATATTTCAGAAAAGTTGTGACACAAAAACATATTATATTTGTGCCTGCGTTCCACTGGTAAAGGTACATTTTTACATAAATAAAGTGAAAAAAATGTAATGGTAGGGTATGGTGACTGGCCTGTAATTATTCAATCATCCATAACGGTTGTTTTTTTCCTCTCTAAAGTAATAATTGAAATGACAAACAAAATGGCTATTTGTATTTTGACCTAAGATTTACAAACTCACAGACCTTTTGCTATTATGTTACGTGTCCCCAAAAAGCTTGTCCATTTCATGTAACATCCATAACGCTTCTAATTTGCTTTATTTCTGCAACATGACAATATTTAAAAGTCTGCTTTCTTGGATATACACTCCCCCAAGACACACACATCAACATTTTAATGTATATTTTGTTTGTCCATTCTGTGAGACATTAAAGTAGCGATTTTGCATGCAAATGTAATGTCCATAATGCCGGAATCGCCCTGTTAGTGCTGCTGTGGTTCACTCTGAGGTCCAACTGCAGCTCCTGGCTGCAGACCAGAGCAGAGGGTGTGAGGGTGATTTACGGACCGGGGAAGGTCCGTAAAATCCCCCCCCCCCCAAAAAAAAGCACAGTTAGGCGCACAGGGAGAAGGCCAGAGGATGTCAACGCCCCAGGAGGTTGTCCAGTCAGGGCAAGGGATCAGAACTCCTACAGGTGTGTATATGTGAGGGTGTTTGTGTGTCTATATTGTTGTATAAGTCAGGGAATGCGTTTACATTAGTGGGAGTGTATGTTGAGGACAAAACAGAGAGATATGGTTTGTGTCCAGAGAATGAGAACGATAAAGAGGGAGAAAAGGGGTAGCAAAGGAGTGAAAACAGAAAGTGGAACAGGAAAGAACAGGGGAAGAGGCCGGAGGTAGGTGCCACTCTGAGGCTCCGTGCAGCTGAGACATGTCCCCCAGAGTCCCATTTCCAAAATGCCCTCCCTCCTTCCCCCTTGTCCCGCTCCCTTTCCTCACCTCCTCTCCTCCACTGCCTCTTTTCCTCTGGGTGTTTTTCTTTCTGCGCTTCCTTCTTCCCCCATCAAAAAATATTCCATCCTTCTCCTGTACCCACCCCCTCTATTCTTTCCCTCCAGGTGGCCATCCTACCCTCTAACCCCTTCCTCTCTACAACCTGCTCAGAACTACCATGCTCCACTGCCCAAACTGACATCTTTGGTCAATTCACTTTTTCATATATCAGATATTTGAATACATGGAAATGACAACCACTGCTTCTGGTGAGTACAAAACTCTGCAGTGTGGTAAAAAAAAAGTTAACTGATATAAAGTTTACTTCATGATACACGTGGAATACATTCGGAAAATGTAATGAGAACTGTCATTTCAATTGACAGCTAACATAATAATACTCAGTAAAGCTTCAGGAAAGCCCTCAACAGGACATTTTCTGTGACCAGTAAGAGAGAGGATTTATTTTGCTGCATTGTGTGATCCAAGCCGTTATAACACCAGCAACAACACACACAATACCACCTGATGCCCCGTGTTCTCCCTCTACCCCAACCGTTTCCTTAAGATTTGCCAGCCCTCCTCTCTCCACCTGTCCCTTTTTCTTCCTTTCTAATCAGGCATCACTGCCAATCAATAGAATCGCTGTAAAAACATCTCCTGCTCCACCCCCATCCACTGAAAAACAACAGCACAAAAAAATGATGTCATTCCGACAGCTCAGATTGATGAGGGAGAGTCCTGTCAAAGATCTGAGATGAGATTAGGACTGGAACACACACACACACACACACACACACACGCACACAAACAACATTGAGGTAGCAGGTGCTCCTGGTTAAACCTTAATTACATGATCTCTGATTTCTCTAATTGATATGGTAATGACTATGTAATTAATG
This sequence comes from Oncorhynchus mykiss, assembly GCF_057628025.1. Lineage (NCBI taxonomy): Eukaryota > Metazoa > Chordata > Actinopteri > Salmoniformes > Salmonidae > Oncorhynchus > Oncorhynchus mykiss. The sequence continues at coordinate 30,520,947 of NC_143027.1, read as the reverse complement.
CAAAGGAAGAAATACCAGCGGCTCTGTTAATGAATGGATTTGTTTGATTAGATATCCTGCTGCATATTTATACATGTTGGCATTCAGTTGGTGGAGCGGAGATGCACTTGTTGTTTGTGCCACACACAGATGGACACGGACCAAATCATTACTATACACTGAGTGTACCAAACATTAGGAACACCTTTTGCCCTCAGAACAGTCTCAATTCATCGGGGCATAGACTGGTAGACCATTCTTGATACACACGGGAAACTGTTGAGTGTTAAAAACCCAGAAGCGTTGCAGTTCTTGACACAGTCAAACCGATGTGCCTGGCAACAACTACCATACACCGTTTAAAAGCACTTAAATATTTTGTTTTGCCCATTCACCCTCTGATTGGCACACATACACAATCCTTTTTCTCAATAGACTACCACTACCGTCATAATACCCATAAAACCTAGTGGTCTAACAAGGAAATGCTTCCAATCATTTTTCATTTTTCCCATAGAGTATTTTAGAAACACTTAAAATAAGGGCTGTGTTTCGTGTAGGTATACCCTGGCATGACGTTTGGATAACTATGTAAATCTCTCTCGAACAAGGTGACTTTTATCAATATATTTGCCTGTATTTACAACACAAAAACGAAATGCTAATTAGCTGCTAATGTGCCTATCACAAATAACTACAAATGCCATGATGATCTGGATGAGACCAAATCGAGGCAAAGGTAAAACTCTCTGGATTAACAATCTAATGTTAGCTGCATTTAGTAATTAATACATTGGCTACATTTCTTTAAATGAACAATTCTGTGAACTGTCTTGTGCAAGTTTTAAATTGACACAATACCTGTTAACAAAGGTGTCATATAGAGATGGCGTGCAGGAGCTTGCAGGGATTTGTAGTCTTGCATGATGTCTACTTTGATGCTAATTAGCATTTTCAAATTTGAAAGTAAATAGAGCCAATTTATTGATAAAAGTCACCTTGTCTGAGTGAGATTTACATGGTTATCTAAACGTCACGCCTACACAAAATACAGCCCTTATTTTAGTTTCTAAAATTCCCTATGGGAAAAAATGAATGGTGGAAAAAACGATTGGAACCATTTCCCTGTTTGACTGCTAGGTTTTATGGGTATTATGACACCTCCGCTGTGGGGCTCTATTGTCTCAAGGCTTAAAATTCCTTCTTTAACCTGTCTCCTCCCCTTCATCTACACTGATGTGACATCAATAAGGGATCATTCCTTCCAACTTGATTCACCTGGTCACTCTATGTCTTGGAAGGATGCAGGTGTTCCTAATATGTTGTACACTTAGAGTATCTTTGACGAGAGAACAAGAAAAACGTTGAACATTTAGCGAGATTGTTTTCTTTTACCAGAAGGTGGCACTCTACTGCTTCTTTGAACAGCTTAAAACTACATCAGCGTGTACATTTTAAACTGTGCAGTGCAGTGCAGTCCCTTCCTTCAGGCTCTGAATGGCACAGCAGCATAACCCCAGCTCCCACAGTTCAGACTGCCTGCTAGATACCATAGAACAAAAGTAGATTGCGAGAAACTTATCATCTATTACGCAGGCCCATTACACCCTCATCGCACTAGTGCTGGCTGTCCAAACATTGCTACAGAAGAGATCTGCTGTGTGTCCACAACACAGATTCAATACAGTAATTTGCGGCCCACTATTAAACATATAGAATATTCAAAGACAGACAGACCGAGACATTTAATCTCATTGAGCAAGAAGACCTATCTGTATCTACTCCAACTGCTCTCGCTGTGTGCCTCTGTAAACACTGAGCCAGCGTTCTCGGTGGGAGAGAAAGTGGTTATTTTGGGAGAGTTTCTGGTATGACTGACATACCCTTTGGGGATGAGAAATAATTTGTCCTGCTCAACCCACAGCTCACCATCTCCAATATATCTCTCCCCTCCTCTCCCTTCTTCTCGCTGACTGTCCCTCCGTTTCCTGAGGAGCAAAGCGAAACCACATGTGGGTCCTGACCAGACCAGGTGTGAAGGAGAGAGAACGCAGGCCCTTCCATCTCTCCCTGTCTATCTGCTCTCCTCACCCAGACAGACACATACCGCACTGCACTGCTGGGATCTCCGACCCTACAGTTGCCTACTGTGTACTAAGGACAGGGAGGGAATGATTCAAATCGACAAAAGACTGAAAAGTACAAAGCCAACCAGGCCTCTGATGCAGTATCATTGTATTCACATCAACAGTATGACATGACCCGAGGGGCCCAACTGACTGTAAAAACAGTAACACCTCTTTAGTATTTTAGGTTGATTGGAAAATAAATAACGGTTTATGAGGCTTTCTAATGGAAGGTTATAAATACATGTAACCTACTGGGGCTACACAGGTGTGCACCACTGGGATTCACATAAACCACCATTCCATTTAACCCAAGGCCCCGTTTTACAAAACATTGAACCCAGGGCTCCGTTTTACAAAACATTTAACCCAGGGCCCCGTTTACAAAACATTTAACCCAGGGCCCCGTTTTACAAAACATTTAACCCAGGGCCCCGTTTTACAAAACATTTAACCCAGGACTCCGTTTTACAAAACATTTAACCCAAGGCTCCGTTTTACAAAACATTTAACCCAGGGCTCTGTTTTACAAAACATTTAACCCAAGGCCCCGTTTTACAAAACATTTAACCCAGGGCTCTGTTTTACAAAACATTTAACCCAGGGCTCCGTTTTACAAAACATTTAACCCACGGCTCCGTTTTACAAAACATTGAACCCAGGGCCCCGTTTTACAAAACATTTAACCCAGGACTCCGTTTTACAAAACATTTAACCCAGGGCTCCGTTTTACAAAACATTGAACCCAGGGCCCCGTTTTACAAAACATTTAACCCAGGACTCCGTTTTACAAAACATTTAACCCAGGGCTCCGTTTTACAAAACATTTAACCCAGGGCTCCGTTTTACAAAACATTGAACCCAGGGCCCCGTTTTACAAAACATTGAACCCAGGGCTCCGTTTTACAAAACATTTAACCCAGGGCCCCGTTTTACAAAACATTTAACCCAGGGCTCCGTTTTACAAAACATTGAACCCAGGGCCCCGTTTTACAAAACATTGAACCCAGGGCTCCGTTTTACAAAACATTTAACCCAGGGCCCTGTTTTACAAAACATTTAACCCAGGGCCCCGTTTTACAAAACATTGAACCCAGGGCTCCGTTTTACAAAACATTTAACCCAGGGGCCCGTTTTACAAAACATTTAACCCAGGGCTCCGTTTTACAAAACATTTAACCCAGGGCCCCGTTTTACAAAACATTGAACCCAGGGTTCCGTTTTACAAAACATTGAACCCAGGGCTCCGTTTTACAAAACATTGAACCCAGGGCTCCGTTTTACAAAACATTTACTCCAGATCAAAATCATCCTGTGTCGTGTTCAACTCTGCTCCCCCTTCAGATGTGATCCCTCCTTGTTTTCAGACACAATTTCAAGAGAAAACCTTAACCAAATCTCGAACATGGCACATCATATGCTATAACAAAACAACATGTTATATGATCTCAAGATTTGGGGTGAAATGTTGTCTTTCACTATCTGAAGGGGGAACTAAATTGAATGGGGGAACATGATTTAGACATTATTTGGATTAAATGCTTAGAAAAACTGCTCCATATATGGTACATACCAACAGCATGGATACAGATGAGAGGTCTCTTTCTTATCATGTCGTCAGTCGTTTCCTCAGGAGGTACTGCCAGACAAAGGCTTCACAGTCGATACAATTATTTGAAAGGTTTTATCACATTTTTACAGAGAATTGAGGTAAAAACAGCAAACAGCTTGATAGGCAGAAAGGAGTATTTTTAAATGATAGACTATGAATCATCTCATTAGTTAATGCTTGGCTGATGAACAGTGATAGGTAGATATTGAAGGTGTGTAACGGGACTAACAATTGAGCCAGGGAAAACTCCTCTAAACGCACATAAATTGAAGATGTTTTCGACCGAGAAACTCATGTGTATCCAAACACACTGTTACTGGACCATAGAGAATGATAGAGGACTCTTCTTTGTATCTGTCCATTATGGCATTTTGGAGCGCACGGGCAGTGCCATTGATGCCATTTCCATTTTTAAGTAGGACATTTTCTTCTTCTACTACTCCTATGAGTTGGTAAACAAACTGAAAGGGTGCATACGGCCACCTGGAGTGTGTTGTTTGAACAGGTATAAAGCCAACTGCCACCTGTATGTATGGAATGTTTGCTCATGAGCATAATTCATTAGCTGATCCCTCCCGATGACCAGGATGAAATTATGTGATCCTTCCTTAACCCATTGGAAGTCCCACCCAGTTGACTACTTCAAAATGGTGAAAGTCCTCAATGGAGGGGGGTTATGTCTATTAGCCTACTTAGAATATCAGTGCATTCACATTTTGACACTTCCCAGTACACAACATTTCTTTGGGCAAACAACCCAACACAATTTTGTCTAACTAGCCACGTGTATGGAGGAGAAGCACGCACACGAGAAAAGCTAATAACATTAATGAAAGGTGGAGCAATAGTTGGTTAACTAACTTATCCCTGAATAATGTGTTTCTGACGGGGGCACTTGGGCCACGGGTGATGGATGGCCTAACAGAAGCCGGGTCAATTAGCCAGGGTGGTTTCCCTCCGTGTCGGTTGGAGGCACCACGTTGAGAGATCCCACCACTGTCACCTGACGTGGGTGTAATTAATCACCGGTACAGGGCCTTCTCACCTCCTCAAACCTCGGCTCTGCAAAAACAGCCAATATGCACAGTTAGGCCAGATTAGATCCTCACTGATTCTACTACACTTTTGCCAATATTAGAATTAGACAGAGTTCAAATATAATATTTTTCATAAATGCAAAGTTTGTCCTGTAGGCTAGACCACCTTGAGGCACCACCTGATGTGGCTCAAAATGTAATAAAATCCTCAACACTATCATTTGTATTTATGTATTTTTATTGAACCTTTATTTAACTAGGCATGTCAGTTAAGAACAAATTCCTATTTACAATGACGGCCTACCCCAGTGAAACCCGGTCGATGCTGGGCCAATTGTGCGCCACCCTATGGGATTCCCAATCACGGCCGAATGTGATACAGCCTGGTTTCGAACCAGGGACTGTAGTGACGCCTCTTGCAGTGAGATGCAGTGCCTAAGACCTCTGCGCCACTCTTAGAAAAGAAGGTGCTATCTAGAACCGAAGGGGTTCCTCGCTGTCCCCATAGGAGAACCCTTTGAAGAGCCCTTTTAAGGTCCAGGTAGAACCTTTTTGGTTCTAAGTAGAACCCTTTTGGGAGAGTTCTACCTGGAGGGTTCTACCTGGAGCTAAAAAGGGATCTTCAAAGGGTTCTCCTATGGGGACAGCCGAAGAACCCTTTCGGAACCCTTATTTCTAAGAGTGTATATTTGTATCTGTTGCCAGTATTCACAACTGTCGTTTTCTACTCAGGCTGCAATTACATGTAGAATGTTTGCCCTGAAAATAACATTTTGTGTCCACACTTTAAACCAACTGTGCATCTTCCCATGTGTTTTTAGGTCAGACATAGTTTCTGAGGTGGCCCGACATAGAACCTGCACATCTGGGTCCTCCACACAGTAGCCACACATCATGAACATCAGAATGAGGTACCATATGGCACCGTGTGTACATGAATTAAGAACATGCAGTTCTGAATATAATGATTGAGTACATCTGGCTTCATCCGAGCATCGTTCACCCCACACTAATACTCTGCAAGTGTCATTCAACACACACACACGCACATACACACAAATTGAGACAGAGGGGCAGAGTCGTCCCTCTGTGTTCACAGAGCGCACTTTTCCAAAGTGAACAAAAGCATAGGACAGACAGATGAGGTCTGTGTCTGTGGAGGAGGGTTGTTTGGGGGGGTTGTCTTATGGGCCAGCTATCTGTCTATCCCATCTGTCACCCCACTCTACTGACACCCAAGGGAATGGGGATGGGGGGGGGGGGTAATTTTGGAAAACGAAAGGCGTTTCAGTAGTCTAATGCAGGGTTTCCCAAACTCGGTTCTGCCCCCCCCCCCCCCCCCCCCCCCCTCGGTGTATGTTTAGTTTTTTTGCCCTAGCACTGCACAGCTGATTCAAATAATCAAAGCTTGATGTTGAGTTGGTTATTTGAATCAGCTGTGTAGTGCTAGGGCAAAAAAATGAAACATGCACCGAGGGGGGGCCCCAGGACTGGGTTTGGGAAACCCTTGTCTAATGGGCAACAATATAGGATTTGGTGATTGATTGGCCAAAGGCTGCAGAGAGTGAATGGGTGGGGTGGGGTGGGGTGGGGTGGGGTCGAGCCAATCTACACATCTATTTGACCAAACAATCCCCCTCTCAAGTCCCATTATAGACTGCCTTTAGCTGGTCATCATCTAAGATTCAAATGAGAAGGGGATGAACACACACACACACACAGTGCACAAACTGCACACACTCTGGGATAATGTCAGCTTAATGCCGGGCCATGCTGTGGCCCGAGGGCTAATTGGGTAAATAAACACAAACACATCCCTTGAAAGGGGGGGTTGGATGGACTTTTGTCTTATACTCCCTACTTTTCTTTGTCTCATATTTTGTTCTATTCTACCTTGCTACACAACGAACAAATTCATATTAAAATATCATCCATTTATTTATATTTACATGTAAGGCTTTTGACATGAAAATGGTGACGCTCCTTAAAATAAGAGATTGTGTAAATCTGTGAGAAGTGCTCGATGGCAGGTGGTGTAACATCCTTCCTTAATTGAATGTGTGATCAGAAGACAGTGAAATGGCACCTGTGATACAGCAGCCAAAACAATAACAACTAAACAGTCCTGAGGAAGACGAGCATATGGCTCCTGCACCACTGGGCAGAAGGAGCACTCATTGGGATGAATGCTGAGGTTCTGACAACAAAGCTGACTTAAACTTGTCAAATTAGCAGCATGTTTACAGTGAGAGCGGGAGAGAGATGGAGAGAGAGAGAAAAATAGGGGCAGAGAGTGAGAGACGGTTAGCAGCTTTGACTTCTTTGACAAGTGCCACTTGACCGTGACAAAGAAATCAAACAAAAGCTAAGACTAAACGGGGGCCAGAGGGTCCTCTCACAGAGCAGCTCTGCCTTTTGTGTTCAAAACCACTATTACTCCATCCTTGAGCATATTTATCTAAATACCCTACTGTAGTGTACACTCAGACTGTAGAACACAACCACACACATTGACACACACATGGATATGAATACACTCAGACTGTCGAACACAACCACACACATTGACACACACATGGATATGAATACACTCAGACTGTCGAACACAACCACACACATTGACACACACATGGATATGAATACACTCAGACTGTCGAACACAACCACACACATTGACACACACATGGATATGAATACACTCAGACTGTAGAACACAACCACACACATTGACACACACATGGATATGAATACACTCAGACTGTAGAACACAACCACACACATTGACACACACATGGATATGAATACACTCAGACTGTCGAACACAACCACACACATTGACACACACATGGATATGAATACACTCAGACTGTAGAACACAACCACACACATTGACACACACATGGATATGAATACACTCAGACTGTAGAACACAACCACACACATTGACACACACATGGATATGAATACACTCAGACTGTCGAACACAACCACACACATTGACACACACATGGATATGAATACACTCAGACTGTAGAACACAACCACACACATTGACACACACATGGATATGAATACACTCAGACTGTAGAACACAACCACACACATTGACACACACATGGATATGAATACACTCAGACTGTCGAACACAACCACACACATTGACACACACATGGATATGAATACACTCAGACTGTCGAACACAACCACACACATTGACACACACATGGATATGAATACACTCAGACTGTCGAACACAACCACACACATTGACACACACATGGATATGAATACACTCAGACTGTCGAACACAACCACACACATTGACACACACATGGATATGAATACACTCAGACTGTAGAACACAACCACACACATTGACACACACATGGATATGAATACACTCAGACTGTAGAACACAACCACACACATTGACACACACATGGATATGAATACACTCAGACTGTCGAACACAACCACACACATTGACACACACATGGATATGAATACACTCAGACTGTCGAACACAACCACACACATTGACACACACATGGATATGAATACACTCAGACTGTCGAACACAACCACACACATTGACACACACATGGATATGAATACACTCAGACTGTAGAACACAACCACACACATTGACACACACATGGATATGAATACACTCAGACTGTAGAACACAACCACACACATTGACACACACATGGATATGAATACACTCAGACTGTCGAACACAACCACACACATTGACACACACATGGATATGAATACACTCAGACTGTCGAACACAACCACACACATTGACACACACATGGATATGAATACACTCAGACTGTCGAACACAACCACACACATTGACACACACATGGATATGAATACACTCAGACTGTCGAACACAACCACACACATTGACACACACATGGATATGAATACACTCAGACTGTCGAACACAACCACACACATTGACACACACATGGATATGAATACACTCAGACTGTCGAACACAACCACACACATTGACACACACATGGATATGAATACACTCAGCGCTGCCCCACCCCTTCACTGCTTTGAGCGCTGTGTTAATGAAACAGTTGCTGTTTCCTGGCATAACATTAATTACCCCATCAAAAAAAGAGCTGGTAATTAACTGCCCTCCTTTACCAGTGCTAATTACATTAACAGAGAGAAGCCATTACAGAGGGAGAGAGGGAGCAGGAGAGAAAGAAAGAAGGGATGAAAGGGGATTGAAACAAAGACTGACAGAAAGAATGGCAGGGTAGCGGAGAGAGAGGGGGAGATGGGAAAGAAAGAGGGCACACGCCAGAGAGAGAGAGGAGGAGAGGCTCATGTGGTTCTCAGTGGGGCCCCCAGAGGCCTGGTCCTTAGAGGAATAAGCAAGGTTGCTGCTGGAGAGGAGAGTGATGGGGGGATGTTGTTTATCTTTAGAGGCAGTAGCTACACAGTCTGCAACGCACACACCACAATTAAGATGCTGCGCCTCATCAGCTATGTATACAAAGCAGTGTCAAAATACACAAGCATACAGGTGAGTCAAAAACTTGTCCTGGTGTATTCCTGAATTATAGTCCCATAATGCTGTAGGTAGCAAAACCTCACTTGCCTAAATCGTTTTTAATTGGTCATATTATGGATATCTGTACATTTTTATTGATGTCTAATTGGCATAGATGCAAACACAAAGTCAGGTGCACACACACAAAAATAGACCTTGTTTCTTCAACCTTCCTCATGTTTCAGTTATGAATACCAACAGTGAGCTCTTACTGTGATTTTTGCTTTATTTGGGAGGACAAAATATAATTACACCTTATGATATACAAACCACAATTTCAGACAATCATGTTATTCTGTACCATTAAAAAAGAAAGATGGCTTTTGAACCCAAAAAAAATGTGTGACCTTACATTTTACTACCTGTTATCAAATAAATAAAACCAGTCAAACACTGGAAACAACTTTGAATAGAAGTCAGCTGAAAAACAACAAATGTATTCTGTGTTTTCTAATCCTGAGCATGATGTTTGTATTGTGCTGCAACAGTGAGTAAGAACACTGTTGCATGGGTTTATGACAAATCCCCAATATAACCCTTTGATCTCAGTTTGTGCTTGCTACTGTACTGCATAGTGACCAGAGACTGTGGAATGAAACACATCAAATCAATCAACAATGAAAATCATAATGTTCGACATACAACTTCAAATTGGCCACATGAATGAAATAATACGAGGGAATCAGTGTTGAAATAACATGCATACAAATGAATAATAATATATGCTAACTAGTTTTCCTTTATAGAGAACAGCAAGGTAATTTGCTTTCTTTGACATTGGACATAATGGTTCCATTTTGTTATGTGACAAACCAGGAAAAGAGTATTGGCCAAGGAATTTATTTCAAATAAACATTGGAGTACTACTTCATTCTCGCTTACATATTAATCAACAGTCATGTCTAATAAAACCCTCAAAGATTTCAATAAAAACAAGAATAATGACAAGATAGAGATAATCATGTATATAACAATTGCAAAAAAGGAATTAAAACACGTTTATATTATTCCCTAAACTAAATGTAATAATAAGTTAAATTGCTTGTTTTTTTCTTCTTAAATAAATCAATATATGAATTACTTTTTTACTTTTTATTACCAACACTGGAGGACAAAGAATTTGCCCTTGTAAAATCGTGGAGATGAGAACAAAAAATAAAGGGTCTATCATTCTGGAATGTATATCACCTTCAAAAAGTCTACGACAAAAACCTTGGAGTCTTCAGATGCCTTTGACAGTGTCCTTGGAGACAAATATCACCCTGGTTCATTGAGTTCCGGCACATAGTATCAGAGTTTTCCATTGTCCGTTCAGTTCAGTGCTCTAACAACAAATCATCAACAGACATATTCTTCTACCACACCTCCGCTAGCCAAGAGGTTGATCAGTTTGGGGTAGGTGTTGTTGGAAGAACCAAACGCTGCATAAGGTTGTAGCATTGGGTTGTATGAGTGCTCGTGAAGGCATCTTGACGCTGACTTCTGCTTTCCTTTCAAAATACAGAGACACCCATAGTGCACCCTATAGGGCTCCACTGTGTTGTGGTGTGGCCCAAGAAAGTCTCATGTCTTTGCAGCTACTACAGACGAAGAGGTCTTCTGTCTGCATCTGGAGTGACTGGCTGGTCTTTGGACTCTTTCTGTCCCATTCCCTTTCATCCAGATGAATGATACACGGACTCAACTAATGGCAGGGCATCAGTGAGGATAGTTGTGGGTGGTTGAGAAATCAGTGTGTGTTCCATCATCATCCCTGCCCTGTCAGTGCCTGCAGGGGGGTGGCAGTGTTGGAGCAGTGGTCTGGTCTGGTCTGGTTTGTAGATGGTGGATGGGAGTTGGTGGAGTACTGCTACATCGGGGGAACTACCAGGCCGGTCATCGCTATAGAGAAAGAGAATAGTAATAATCTAATATGTTTTAGATACAAACTTAGTTTTGAAAATAGCAATCATTATTATAACCCAAATAACAGCCAGACATATTTGTATTGTCATGCATGCCTAGCCTATGTGCATGTGGGTATGGATTTGCTTTTATACAGAAAAATGTTTGGGGGGGGGGGGGTTACACAGAAAGGGGTGTTCCTAAGATTGTAGTTTGGTTCTACCTCTGAAGCTGTTGCCTCCTGAGGCGGGGCAGGCAGGAGAGGAAGATCCCTGGGGCCGGAGAACGGGAGCAAAGGCACTCTTCTGTTTGGCTGAGGACGGGAAGGAGGAGAACGGCAGGAGGGAGGATGAGGAGCTGGAACCCGGGATGGTGGGACTAGATGGCATTACTGTGGAGGAGAGAGAGAGAATAGTTGTTGTTACTTTATAACAGAAGGATTCTATGCACTGGTCAACCTTTGTCAATGGTGGGCAATGATGTTTTATTGTAGCAGGGACAGGAAGAAAACACAGGACAGAGTGATTGAGTCAGAGGAGACACACTCACTGCCATAGGGAGAACCAGTGGGGGAGGCACTGCTGAAACCAGGGGATCCTGGCACCCCCAGACTAGTCATGGGCACTGCCCCATACCCGCCACTCATGCCTCCACCTCCCCCATAGCCCGACTGCTGAGGGGTGGAGGCAGAAGGGTATCCCCGTGGGGACAAACTGCTGGAGTTACGAATATAACCTGGAGAGAGAGAGAGAGAGAAACAAAGAGAGAGACCGATAGAGTGTTAGAACAAAAAAGACAGAGGTAAGGAAAACACAGGACGAAAAGTGATTTTCCCACTGGGGATATCACAGCACCACCTAGAAGAAAATCGCAGAGGGACAGACTCTTGTGAATATCACTATAAATCACATAGTAAGTCAAGTACTGCTCACCCTGGCTGGTTTGTCCTGGCTCTCCGATGCTGACCCCCAGCTGGGAGGGGTATGAGCCTAGGCCCATGACACTGCCGTGGGCTGGGGAACTAGGCAGAGCCTGCAGCTGGTTGTGGGGACGGGGAACACTGTACAGGGCCTCAGCAATGTCCGCTGCACGCTTCAGCAACATGTCCTAAAGAGACAGACAATACAAACTGTTAGCCAGACATCAGAGATTTATAGTAGTTATTGATAAGAGTAACAGTAAAAGAGACAAGAACAGCAGAGTTGTTTACTTCAGACTTTAGTCACAAATTTGATGACTTGAGACTTGACTTTGACTTGGAGCCTCATGACTCGGGACTACCCTCTTATACTTGAGACTGATGACTTGAAATGATCTGGCTAGGTTTTGTCATGTTTTGTCATGTTTGTCACTCATTTTGTGGCACAGAGAAGCCATAGACAGAAGCCGCAGCATCGCCATTGCAACAACAAAAAATGTGCAACAGATTGGCTAGTGAAACGCACACTTGGCCCTCTGATTGGACCAGAAAACTGTCAATCAACACCAGTCGGGTGAGCTAGCCAACAGATTGCTGATTTACTGTACAGCCATAGGATCGGGTGCAGCGCAAACGTCAAATTGTAGGGAGAGAGGACAGCCATGATAAATAAACACGCAGCTCCAAAAATAGTTTGGTGATCAAGAATATTAACTGTTTTCTTTGCAAGCTCGGCAGCAATGGGGCATCAAGCGACAGTTAGACTACTAGCATAGGCTTACTGGTCTTTTGGCATGCTAAAATGGCTTGACATTTATAATTTACTTATACTTGCATTTGGAATTTGTTGTTAAAATGAATTATTACTGTGGCGAGGATCCCCCACAGGGGCTCTCCAACTCCTTCCAGTGGAGAGCCGCTTTGTTCAACTCTTTAAATATCTGCTGTTGTTTTCACACATTTAAATTCATGTGTGGTAAGTCTATATTCCATCTAATCCTCCAATAATTACTAGCGTTTCGTTATTCCATCACCATACCATTTATTGCAACACTTAGACATTTCTATTTCATGTTTCATATGATACATTTTCATTTAGCCCGGGCGCTGTGTTTATTGTGCACATGAACATTCGCAAGACTCATGAGGTAGAAGTTCTGTTCATTTAATTCAATGTATGGTTTCGGGTTATGTCGGAGTTCTGTGTGTCTGTGTCCTATGTCTCTGTCATTCTGGATGTGCGTAATAGGAGAATGCGCACCTCAGTGCAGATAGAAATAGGGAAAGGGAAAGGGGGGATACCTAGTCAGTCGTCCAACTGAATGTATTCAACTAAAATGTGTCTCCGCGTTTAACCCAACCCCTCTGAATCAGAGAGGTGTGGGGGGCTGTGGGGGACTGTGGGGGGCTGTGGGGGGCTGCCTTAATTGACATCCACGTCTTTGGCGCCCGGTTAACAGTGGGTTAACTGCCTTGCTCAGGGGCAAAACTATAGATTTTCACCTTGTCAGCTTGGGGATTCGATCCAGCAACCTTGCAGTTACTGGCCCAACGCTCTAAATATAGCAATGTGGCCTGCGTGCCACGCTTTGGAGTCAGTATGTTGAATAAGAAGAAATTATTGTTCTATGTATGAATGGTGATGAAATATCATTAATAATCATTAAGTCTGATTAAGACAAATGTACCAATGTAACAATGAATGTGGAAATTGCCATTTAAATATAGAATTAGAAATTAGAATTGGTTGTAATTGCCAATTGGGTAATTGTATGGTCCTGGGAGGGACTCCTGTTAGACAGATTCCATTTGGCTTCTCAAGGGGAGGATGTGCAGTCCTGCCCTCTACCTGTGTCTGTTCAGATAGGACAGGTTGAGCCTGATACAGAGGCTATGTATTTTGGACCTTCTATATTTATTTGGTCAATCTATTTTGTATGATATGGCCCTTTAACATTGGATCACCAAGACCTGTAAATAAATCAACAAACTGAGCACATCAACCTGCCTTGCCTGCTGCTGATGTCATGACCTCACGACTGCTACAAGGTCATTATTTTACAATGACATCATCAAAATGTGTTGCAGACAAAATAATGAAAAGGGCTGTCTGGTAGCTTCAATAAATAGACCAAGATTTGAACAAGTTATTGCATGTATAGATTCATGTTTTACTCGACTTGAGACTTGACTTGAAAACTTGTGACTCGATTTGACTTGCTTGTGACTCGGTGCCACCTCTGCTGAACAGCACTGGTTACCTGATTACTGTGTGGGTTTCCATACAAGGCCTCTACCAGATCAGCTGCTCTCTTCAGTAGCATCTCCTACACACAGACAGAGAGACATGAATTAGCCTCTGGTGTTACATCGTGTGTACTGTATGTAAAGTGGGGTGTGATGACAGAAGTCACCATGTGTGCTGTGGTCTGGTGTGGTGTAATGTAGTGTGGTGTTGTGTAGTGTGGTGTAATGTATTGTGGTGTTGTGTAGTGTGGTGTGGTGTAGTGTAATGTAGTGTGGTGTGGTGTAATGTAGTGTGGTGTTGTGTAGTGTGGTGTGGTCTGGTGTGGTGTAATGTAGTGTGGTGTGGTGTGGTGTGGTGTAGAGTGGTGTGGTGTAGTGTGGTCTGGTGTAGTGTGGTGTGGTGTGGTGTAGTGTGGTCTGGTGTAATGTAATGTTGTGTGGTGTAGTGTGGTCTGGTGTAGTGTGGTGTGGTCTGGTGTAGTGTGGTGTGGTCTGGTGTAGTGTGGTGTGGTGTGGTGTGTGGTCTGGTGTAGTGTAATGTTGTGTGGTGTAGTGTGGTCTGGTGTAGTGTGGTGTGGTCTGGTGTAATGTATTGTGGTGTGGTGTGGTGTGTGGTCTGGTGTAGTGTAATGTTGTGTGGTGTAGTGTAATCTAGTGTGGTGTAGTGTGGTCTGGTGTAATGTAGTGTGGTGTGGTGTGGTGTAGTGTAATGTAGTGTGATGTAGTGTGATATAGTGTGGTGTGGTGTAGTGTGGTCTCGTGTGGTGTAGTGTAATGTAGTGTGGTGTGGTGTAGTGTGGTGTAGTGTGGTGTGGTGTGGTGTGGTATAGTGTGGTCTGGCGTAATGTAGTGTAGTGTGGTGCGGTATGGTGTAGTGTAATGTAGTGTGGTGTAGTGTGATATAGTGTGGTGTGGTGTAGTGTGGTCTGGTGTGGTGTATTGTAATGTAGTGTGGTGTGGTGTAGTGTGGTGTAGTGTGGTCTGGTGTGGTGTGGTGTAGAGTGGTCTGGTGTAGTGTAATGTAGTGTGGTGTAGTGTAGCGTGGTGTAGTGTGGTCTGATGTAGTGTAATGTAGAGTGGTGTAGTGTAGTGTAATGTAGTGTGGTGTGGTGTGGTGTAGTGTGGTCTGGTGTAGTGTGTTCTGGTGTAGTGCAATGTAGTGTGGTCTGGTCCAGTGTGGTGTGGTCTGGTGTAGTGTAGTGTAGTGTAGTGTGTTCTCACTCACCTTGGCCAGTTTGTCAGGGTCACCAGGGTGTCTGGGGATGACCTTCTGAAGTCTCTGGAAACCGTAGTCTATGGTGGGCTCATTCAGCGCTAAACACAAACACAGATACATCAGCACTAGGTCCTGACTCATCACATGTAATGTTTCTGTTTGATATGTTGTTGGTGAATGGCTGCTGGCTGGGGTAGGTGTGGCTGTGAGGTAAATAAGAGGTGTGTTTACCTGTGTAGATGAAGCGCCCAGGTGTCCCCTTGCAGAACTGTTTGGATTTGTAGGACAGCGTGACCTCCACGACCCCTGGGATGTGGCGAGGGGGCGTCTGGACACGGATGGCGTGGGGCGTGATCAACTAAGAGAAAGAGGGAGAAACAGAGACAAGACAGAAAATGAGCAACAAACGAGACTATTTGATCGTCTACAGTATCTGATAGAATAATACGGTCTGCTCTCATAATGCCAACATGTAACAGGCAGCCAACAAATGACTGTGCTAATGAGACAATCCATATGCGTTTGCTACCTTGTCCCTTATGTCTTCAATCAGTAACAGTCTCGTTAATGAGTTGTTTTAAAGAGACAGTTACAGTGAAGCCACATAGCTACCTCGCTCCACACCAGCATGCTGCCGAACACCACCTGCAGCCCGTCAAAGAAGTTCTCCCCGATCACAATGACCATGGCCCCGCCCGTGGTCCAGCCCTCACTGGGGCTGATGGCTTTGATACAGGGGGTGGCTGTAGAAGAAGAGCAATAAGGTCATTTTAATTGAACTCATTCCACATCCTGGCAATGTATGTTTTAGGGGGTCAGCCCTAGACCTTGAGGTTAGCCATTGTGGAGCACAGTGAAGTGGATAACATGAGTAAGCTACAGTATGCATCAGTACATCAGGGTAGGTAGTGGTGTGTGTCTTACCGTATTCCATGCCGTTCTCCACTGACTCTCCCGGCTCCAGCCTGCGGGCTCTCCGGCCGTGTTTGGAGTTGTTGTGGACAAACATGTTGTCAGACACAGCTAAGACATGTCCGTCTACACTCACAGTGCTGGACAGGACCACCTGAAAGACAGGGGAGGTCAGGAAAGAGGAAAAGATCAACTCACGGTGTATCTGGGTGCCTAAAGACTTGTTACGTCACTTTATGTGAGATTTGGTTTTCTGCTAAAATAAATCCCTTGGCTACAATCAATTTCAGCATCCAGTTCATATAAATATTTCTCAACGGGTAATGTGACGACCCTACTAGATCATATTTTTACATCACCGACCCTCTCTCTGTGGCCTCTCTCCCTCCTATCCCCTCCTGAGGCTGTAGTTGGAGTTGCAGGCCTCATCCCTCACTGACACCAGACATATGGACTGAATCTCCTCTTTTTACTGGGAGTTAGAGTATGATAAATGGTGGCCATAATTTGATTTCTGGCCAACAGCATGTGTGTCCCTTCCTCTCCACAAAGTACACATGTTCACCATGGAGGACATGCAATCAAAATATGTGGATGTTCTTGTGTGCTTGCCTTGGGTCTTCGTGTTTAAGAGTGTCCATATGTCTATATGTGTACATGCAGGAAGGGGTGGCGGTAGTTGCGTGGTGACTATGAAATGCTGATGGACATTCATTTCTAGATATTTGGAAATAGGCTTTGTCATACGAAAGTGGAGTGTTAAGGACTTATCGGTATTGCAGAGCTGCATATGTAGAGACTGGAGCACAGACGCACAGAAAGAGAGAGAGAGAGGGAGAGAAAGCAGATGTTCTTGTAGATGGTTGACTAGGAGAGGAAAGTAATCTGAAGGAAAATAACAGTAAATTATCGATCAAGCAGGAGCAACGGGCTCCTGTCCCGCTCTGATCGTCTTTTAACCTGGAGGTGAGGGCCTTGGAGTGGCGAGCCGCTCATAACGTCTCAGCATGTGTCACCACGCGGGAGTTAAAACAAACATGGTGGAAAACAGGGAGAGAGAGAGAGAGAGAGAGAGAGAGAGAGAGAGAGAGAGAGAATAGAGAGAATAGAGAGAATAGAGAGAGAGAGAATGCCAGACAGGGGCTCCTGTGCTGAAAGACAGCAGAGGAAGTGAAGCGGGAGTGTCCCCTGTGACCACTTCCTGGGTCACGGAGCATGACCTCCCCCATCTGGAGCCAATCACTCAATTCTTGACAACTTCCTGAAACACCTCAGCCTATTTCCTGCCTGCCCCCCCCCCCCTTGTCTCTCCCACCCCACTACCCCCTTCCCTTTCTCTTTCCAGCTAGCCCTCTTTGTTTCTCTATTGATTTTTAACTTTCCCCTCCATTCCAGTGCTTGAGGTTCTGATATGGAGAAATGTGGTCTCACCTATACCTGGGCAGATCCTGGATAACGAAATACCCTCTTTGTGAAAGTAGAGTGGAAAGAAATGCATGTTTTAAAAACCTCCCTCCCTCCCTCCCTCCCTCCCTCCCTCCCTCCCTCCCTCCCTCCCTCCCTCCCTCCCTCCCTCCCTCCCTCCCTCCCTCCCACACATAGGCCTACATGAATAAACACAAACATCCCTCTCTCTCTATCTCCTACACTCCATACCTGAAATCTCCTCATGTCCCTTGGGTTCCCTGCTGTCTTCAGGCAATTTTGGTTACACTTCAGGAAAAACTTCAAGAAGAATCTGCAGGGGAAAAAGAAAAATAGGACATCAATAACTCAATAGACAGGAATATATCACATGGAAGAACAACACATTCATTATTTGTTGGCCTTATTTAGTGGCATTAATCATTTCAAATCAGTCAAGAAGACGCTGATTGGTGTTCTGGTCATAGAGATGCATTATGAACATTGAGTGTGTGCGTGCCTACACGTGTGTGAGTCTGCGTGTGTGTTTGCATGTGCGTGTGTGGTTAATGCTGCTTTGTGATATCTGCCCTTGCATTAATCACTGCTGTTTAGTTTAGCATTAGAGTCAATGTTATTACACTTTAAATCAAATGATGAAAATGTGTAATGCAGTCCAGTGAAAACTGCGGCTGTGTTTCAAAGTGAACAGGAGCCCGTGATATATGCCAGGGGACTCTGGGGACCCCATGGTATCCCACTATGCTGCATCTGAACCTACACATGGGAACAGTGGAGGATGAGAGAATGGCAACTAGAGAGAAAGTGAAAGGAGGACAGAGACAGAGTGTTTGTATGTACGTTTGCATGAGGTTTGTGTGTGTATTTTCTCATGGATGTGTCTCATTAACGTTGTGTGTGTGGGGGGGAGATCAGAGCGTGGAAAGAGAGAGACGGGGTGCTGATAGCCTCCACTAGAGCAGAGAAGAGGAGAGAGATGGAGAGACTGAGATGAAGATGTGGAAAGGAGGGAGAGACTCCAAATCCCAGGTGTACACAGTTCGGCAACATAGCCCGCTGCCATGGCAACGCGGCTCTGCCGCAATCCCAAAGTCCCCACGCTGAGAGGGAAAGACAGAGACGGGAAAGAGAAGGCAACCACAAGGAACACACATTCCATCACAGAGAGCGAGGGAGAGAGGAGGGGGGAGGAAGTGATAGAAAGGGGATAGGCAGGGGAGATAGTTGAGGGAGTAATGAAATGGTCTGAAGAGAAAAAGAGAATTAGAGTGAAATGGGCGTGGTGTAGAGATCAGGACTACTAACTAAACAAACAACAACAGTGATGAGGAGAAATGAGAGAGAGGCAGGAGCTGGGCGGCTAGCTATCCGATCCCACCCACATTGAGCTCACTGCAGATATAAGTCATATTAATGGAGAGACTTTGTTTGGAGAGGGACTTCATATTGGCCCCGCAGCCCAGAACCCTCCCATTCAATGGTCATTTCTCCTTCCCTCTCTCAGCCTCTTTCTCGCTCTTCTTCCATCACTCCCTCCCCACGTCCCTTGTGAACAGGTCCTGGCTCAGAACTAGCGCTTGGTTCCAAGACAGTGTCCAATATTTCTTGATTTGAGCTATTTCAGCGGAGGACAATCAATATTGTTGTTGGCGGAGGGTGATTCTGATTTATCAGTGAGAGCTGGGACCTCCAACCTCACAGCTCCGCTACAGTTGGGCCCGGGGTGGATGTGTGCAAATGGCCACATCGCCTCTCCCTCCCTTTAACCACTTCCTCCTCTTTATATCACTATCCCCATCTCTCTCTCTCTCCCTCTCTCCATCCTTCCCTCCCTCACTCCCTCTCTCCGTCCTTCCCTCCATCAATCCCTCTCTCCGTCCTTCCCTCCATCACTCCCTCTATCCGTCCTTCCCTCCATCACTCCCTCTCTCCGTCCTTCCCTCCATCACTCCCTCTGTCCTTCCATCCATCACTCCTTCTCTCCGTCCTTCCCTCCATCACTCCCTCTGTCCTTCCCTCCATCACCCTCTCTCCATCCTTCCCTCCATCACTCCCTCTGTCCTTCCCTCCATCACCCTCTCTCCATCCTTCCCTCCATCACTCCCTCTCTCCGTCCTTCCCTCCATCACTCCCTCTCTCCGTCCTTCCCTCCCTCACTCCCTCTCTCCGTGCTTCCCTCCCTCACTCCCTCTCTCTGTCCTTCCCTCCATCACTCCCTCTCTCCGTCCTTCCCTCCATCACTCCCTCTCTCCGTCCTTCCCTCCATCACTCCCTCTCTCCGTCCTTCCCTCCCTCACTCCCTCTCTCCGTCCTTCCCTCCCTCACTCCCTCTCTCTGTCCTTCCCTCCATCACTCCCTCTCTCCGTCCTTCCCTCCATCACTCCCTCTCTCCGTCCTTCCCTCCATCACTCCCTCTCTCTATCCTTCCCTCTCTGGTCTCTCTGTATTGTATCCATCATGATGTCATGATTTATATGTTTTCTTAGTAGTTTATGCTGTATTTGAATCCAGTTTGCCTCATAGCCACCGATGAGAGATATATTGGATAATGTTCTGCTGTTTTCATATACTTCTTTTAAACAGTGCACTTGAAGATCCTTCAGTATGTGATTTCTACTCTGGTATATGATGGGGAACATTCTATTAATTTGCTTCAAATTCATGTGGGAACCCCCATAAAGAGACATGGCAGAGTCATTTATAACATTACTGCGGGCTCCTTTGTTGGGCTAAATGACCGTGGCCATGGCCCTGCTCTATCCTAGACACAGACACGCTCCTCTCCCTGCCCAGCCACCTGCTCTCTGGATCTCTGGCCACTTCAAGCGCACCCAGCCAACAATGACCGCTCACTCCACCCAGTCACATTGGTGACTTCACAGCAGGGATGCGTGACATCCCTTTAAAGACACACTCCAGATGTAGCGACGACCCTCCAGGTTCTAGGCCGACATCCCCAGTGGACAGTGTGCATTGGCCTTCCCCTTTCCTCTGACTTTCATTCATCATTCCCTCACTGTGTTTGTTTGTGTGACATTATAAACACTCATACACACTTCCATACAACCCCCCCCCCCCCCCACCCACCTCACCCCACCCCACCTCTGTCCTCCCCAAAAACCCATTCAGTCAACTTTCAGCCCCCTCAGTTCGGACGCACACAGCTGCAAATGCTGAAATTAAAGCGAGACATTGGTGCATATATTAGCATGCATTAGCCGCTTCCCCCTGCCCACTTAACATGCAAATCTCCCAGCCCCGTCGCCTCGCACCTTCTGCCACACATTCATTTGCTGAATTATAATTAGACTAATCTTGCATAATTAATAAGAAGTCGAGGACCCTCTGTTTTTCCCCCGCCTCTGTTGTGGTCGTAAAAGTTTAATATCGGGGTTGTTTGTTTTTGTTTTGGTAATGCAATACGCCCACACACCTCCCCACCCACAGGCTAGAGAGGAGGTGGACTTGTTAAGCATTGGAGGTGATCTGGATGTCAGAAGGAAACTGTGTGGAGAGGAATGTCCATTTTCAAAGGATAACTCCTTTAGCTACACTGTGGCTTAGAGGTGTGCATTTGCAGCTTTGCCTCTCATATTCAAAGTGGTTATTCCATAACCAACTGTCACTGGAATTCATATTTCCCCCACTAATTCAATTAGGAAATTCATTTTGGGGGAGGGGTAACTTTTTGTGACAAGTTGAGATGCAAGTTTAATATTTTATGAGTTGTCCAGTTGTCATTAATGTAAATCATGAAATATCTATGACCCCTCCAACTGGCGTTCCCCACGACCCTCCTCAAAGACCTGATTAGGAAACACAAACAAAAGGTAGGCCCAAGTCTTAAGCCTTGGGATCAATTTCCACACTGGCTCCATGGGGAGTCTGTTTTTTCCCCTCTGTATCTCTGTCAAGGCCTCCAAATCCCCTTTGTCTGCATCTGCTTCAGTTCCCAAGACTAAACACAGGCCTCACAGCATGGGGAGAGCAATCCGCAGGGTGACAACTTGCTTAACTAAAACTAGTTCAGAAAAAAACGAGAGTAAGTCATGACATTGCAATAACAGCAAAGTTACAAACTTAACTCCATAATTGTTTCATTCTTCCATGTTCACCATGGCATTGACTGTCAGACAGACCACGTTTAGCGTCAGTCAGTCCTATCTGAGGCAACTGTTAAACATAGCTGAGCCATTACATATGGCCTTAATCATATCGCTAGCACATAAGCTGCACAGGACCCCTAACAATAACTTTCATTGGCATTTATCAACCTTAATTTCAACTGGCTTAAATTGCCATGTCACAGAGACACAGGACATATCACTATCTATATGCTGATTAGACACAGCTGTATCAGTGCCTGTATCCGTCTATTAGATCTGCTATGGTGCATGGATTTAGCTACAATACACACAACTGGACTAGTTCCTGCAGCCTTGTCTTCCTGTGGGACAGTCCCTTTATCTCATGTGAGCCTGGTCCTCTGTTTGGGACAGCTGCGTTGATGACAATCATCTTTCAATAAAAGACTTGGGAGGGATTTGAACCGTGAGAGACAGAGAGAGGACTAAAATGGAGAGCATTTAGTTTGGCAGGGTGGGAGAGGCTCTGTTCTCTATCTAGGAACACCAACAGAGAGAGAGAGAGAGAGAGAGAGAGAGAGAGAGAGAGAGAGAGAGAGAGAGAGAGAGAGAGAGAGAGAGAGAGAGAGAGAGAGAGAGAGAGAGAGAGAGAGAGAGAGAGAGAGAGAGAGAGAGAGAGAGAGAGAGAGAGAGAGAGAGAGAGAGAGAGAGAGAGAGAGAGAGAGAGAGATGGAGTGACAGGTCAGAAGCATTTAGAAGACAGGCAGAGAGAATGAAGGAAGAAGAGAGGGGTGGGGAAGAAAAGGCTGAAAGAGCGAGAGAAGAGAGGGAGAGAGACAAAAAGAGGAGGGGGAATGTTGACGTCCTGTATTCAGGGCCATCACTCATCAGACATCCCCCCCATCGCCCCCCACCCTGGAAAAACAAAACAGTGTCCTGACATGGTGGGGGGGGGTAGGGGAAGAAAATTAGGAAACCAGATGTGAGGCATTAAAACATACTGACATGCTGAGGACCTTCCTCTGCCACACTCACACACTGAGAACATTAACTTATACACACACACACACACACACACACACACACACACACACACACACACACGCACACATGCACAAACACAAACATTACATACACCCAACAAACTCTATAATAAACGTACACATTCAAATAGAAAATCAAATGCATGTAAACGCAACTTGAAACATATGCACAAAATATGAGTATTGGGTCATGTTTCAAGGCTGTCTATTGGCCGAGTTCTGGATAGGTCAGAGTTGACCTATGAATATTTTACACCGATGCAGAAATCTACAGATGGGTCGTCATGCATCAATGTATGGATATGCATCCAATTAGTATATGGAGTGGGTTGTGGTGAGGGTGTTTTGTTTTCCTCCGTGGGGAGATTTGGGGAGGGATGAGGAGGACGGGGAGGAGGGGAACTGGGGAGGAGGTAATAAATACCCCTGGATCCCAGGGTCCCCTGGCAGACTGGAAGCTAGACTGGTCACCAGGGTTAACACCCGGGGCACCTGACCTTTGACACTGCTAATGGGGCATAGAGAACCCTCCACGAACTGATACCCCCTCTGTAGCATACCACCGCGGGACCATTCACACCAGCCTACTAACTTGGACTAGTACGATTTCTGTACTAAAATACATCTCTCACCTTTACTTAACATACTTTATATAACCCTAACCCTCTCTCACTCCCCCTCTCTCTCCAAACTGCCTTGCATGTTTATAAGTCATCGACAAACCAACCCTTAGCAACTTGTTTTAGCAGGGGTTTCACTTATTTTAGATTTATTTTATTGGGTGCACAGCTATGGGGGCGGCAGGTAGCCTAGTGTTGTGTGTTGGGTCACGTTGGGTCAGTAACCGAAAGGTTGCTGGATCAAATCCCTGAGTTGACAAGGTAAAAAATCTGTCGTTCTGCCCCTGAACAAGGCAGTTAACCCACTGTTCCCCGGTAGGCTGTCATTGTAAATAAGAATTTGTCCTTAACTGACTTGCCTAGTTAAAAAAAAAAAAAAATGCACCTCTGTCCTCTCAAATTTCTAGCACCCCCACCTTTCCTAATCCCACTCTGTCATAATCTATAATATGGCCCATGTTAGTCTCTCATTGATGGCTGTTTTGATCCAGGGATTAATCCTGTCTTCATGGTCTGACAGTCACACTAACAACCACACACTGACAGACAAGACCACTGAGTGATGGTGGAGATAGGTACACCAAATCAATCGAAAGAGAAATTGGTGCGCTTAGCTCAAATGTTTGTAGTGACAAAAGATCTTTGGCTTCAAAAGGCATAAACGGGAAGGAAAAACCTGCACTTAGTGAAATATTCTTTGTTTTAATGTATCTTTCGAGCAGCAGAGGTCAGAACAAATGGCCACATTTTGGCGGCAGCATTCGTCAGCGTTGGTGGAAGGAAAGCACTCACAGATAGACCTGTGGTATCAAAAATAGCGGCTAGATTCTTTGGAGAGGTGCCACACAGACTGAAACAGAGCATGGGGAACGAGGACTCCTTTTAAAGTTTGACCGCTGGATTGGATTTGCCCCCATGGCCCCTTCTCCATTTCAGCCCAGCCTCACCCCTGCAGCCCCAGACCAAAACCCAGCCCACCCGTCTCTAAACTTGACAACTGTGTCAAAGCCAAACATTTAAACCACTAGTGCTGATTTATAGAGCTTGGTAGTGCTGTACAACCATCAGGCGCAAAAGTGCCTCAGTTGCGGCGGGGCAGTGAGGTGAGAGAGGGGTGAGAAGGGGGGACAGGGTAATAGAGGGACATGGATGGGGGCTGATGGACCCTTCTGATAAGTGCGAACGTGGACCTTTTGAACATTGCAATACCTTGGTCTTAAAATGACCTAACAACATCACTGCTGGCATGATGGTATCGGTTGAATCTTTAAAATAGTTGAATGTTGTTCCAGCGTCCAGCACTTGGCACAATAAGAAAAGCGGGAGAGATAGAAAGAGAGAGAGATGTAGGTATATTTAGTTATATGGATCTATGGCTGGACAGACTGACAGAGACATACACAGAGAGATCCAGGCTGGAGAGAACGTGAATGTTCATCCAGGATAGGGAATAGACCTCCCATCAGTAGCCTGACCTTTCCCAGCATGCTTTGTGAGTCCTATGGGATGAAGATTCAAAATACTCTCTCCAAACAGTCGCACTGGAGTCGTTGAGCAGCCCATTGTGTATGGGAAGGTCTCATACATACCAATAAGAACCTTTACAATCCCCACACAACACCGATGACCCAAAACTGGTATTTCTAACTGAAGCAGCATGAATAATGTCAAAATGCAGAAATCAGAAATGTATCAGGTGCTCCCTCCAATACACATAACGATGATTCCTAGATACTGTCCTCCTAACACTGTCAAAACCAATAGGCTTCCATGAGCCGATAATCACCTTTGAGTATTAAATACCCACATACCACAGCACATCCCAAACCCGCCTCAGAGAAGAACAAAGACAGAGAGATGGACGTCAGAGAGAGGAGAGAAACAACAACAGCATGAGAAGAGATGTCTTCTTAATTAGCCAGTAATGATAAGATCTGACAAACAACATCTGTTTCCAGAGAGAGAGGGAAGGAGAGGGGGAGGGAGGTAGAAAGGAGAGGTGTGAGAGAGTGATCGAAGGGAGGAATAGAGAGGGGGGGCGTGTAAAAGAAAGAATGCTGTGTAGCGTGACACCATAGAAGAACGAAGGAAGGAGTGAAGTAAAATGAAAAAGAGAGAGACAGAGAGACAGGGGGAGAGAATTCTGACAGGGTTGAGGGAATCTAGGAACCAGGACGGAAATGACAGATAGAAGGGAGAAAAACAGATCAGACAGACAGACAGACAGACAGACAGAGCCAGAGAGAGAAACAGACAGACAGACAGACAGACAGACAGACAGACAGACAAAGAGAGAGAGACAGAGGGTAGAACTGGATAATGGCACAAGGGAGAGAAGGAGGGAGGGAGAGGTGGAACGTGTGTAGAGATCGGTATGGAATCACTCAGAGGTCCAGGGTGCTGTAATTTACTGTCCGTAGCTAATCCACAGCAAATGTGTGGAGCCATAGAGAGGAGCGGGAGAGAGTGGGAGGGAGGGCAGGACGGAATAAGAGAGAGGAAAGGGTTGGAGGGGGATAGAGGAAGGGCAGGGGGACTGTTGGGCGCACAGCATGCCTGCTGGGAGGCTGTCAGCGGCCACATCACCCCCTGCCCTCAGCCCTGACAGATTCATCAAGAATATTTACACACACACACACACACACACACACACACACACACACACACACACACACACACACACACACACACACACACACACACACACACACACACATACACATACACACGACCATCAAAAACGGTATCAGGAGAATGCATATACAGACGTGTGTTGCTCTAAGGGCTACTAGATATTATAGAAACAGCTGCCTCTAACGCACCCATTTCAATAACAGGTTGTTATAATTACTCTATGACCGTACTGTAGCATGGCATGCACGTCTAATATTCCATCTCTCTAAATACTTCTATATGCATGTTTTCGGGGTAAATAGGGCTATAGGCCTAATTTAAATGTGGTGCTTTGAGGCGGTAAGGGGGAGTATGTTGAGGACGACTGGGGGGATACAAGACAAATCTGAGTCCTCCCTGGGAAATCAATTCTGTCCAGATTCCTGACAAACAGACAAACAAACAAACAAACTGGGTCCGGGCCAGCGCCAGGGGGCATCGTTAAATCCTTAGTGAAATGTAAGACCTTTATATAGGGGCTGACTGACCCCCTATCCACCCCCCACACCTCTTTGCCCCACCCCTACGCACCAGCATCCAGCCAAAGATAACAGCCCCTGTTCCTAAATACCACTGCTAACTGGCCTCTGACTCTGGCCTTTGACACACATGCCTGCCTGCTTGGAGGCTCCACACACACATCCATGTACACACAAACTCTGATACACACACATCCATGTACACACAAACTCTGATACACACACATCCATGTACACACAAACTCTGATACACACACATCCATGTACACACAAACTCTGATACACACACATCCATGTACACACAAACTCTGATACACACACATCCATGTACACAAACTCTGATACACACGCATCCATGTACACACAAACTCTGATACACACACATCCATGTACACACAAACTCTGATACACACACATCCATGTACACACAAACTCTGATACACACACATCCATGTACACACAACCTCTGATACACACACATCCATGTACACACAAACTCTGATACACACACTTCCATGTACACACAAACTCTGATACACACACATCCATGTACACACAAACTCTGATACACACACATCCATGTACACACAACCTCTGATACACACACATCCATGTACACACAAACTCTGATACACACAAACTCTGATACACACACATCCATGTGCACACAAATTCTGATACACATAAACTCTGATACACACAAATCCATGTGCACACAAATTCTGATATACACAAACACTGATACACACACATCCATGTGCACACACATTCTGATACACACAAACTCTGATACACACACATCCATGTACACACAAATTATCTCAAGTACTCTAAAATAAATCATGCTAATCTGGCCTCCTGAGAGTGCTGCCCTACCAAAGGTGAAACCCATTAGTGGCCAGACAAATGGGAAGCTGCTTTCCCCTCTCCCTGTCCCAGTAACACAGCACCCAGTCCCAGCCACTCATGGAGAGTGTGGCCATTTTCAGTGCTATGAGCCCCCTTCCAAACCCCATGTTTACCCCCCTCCCTAAATCCCCATTCACCCACATTAGCCCATTTGCAGTCCATTCCCATTTCCTGTCAAAACATTTCTCTGCTGCGCTCCGTTTCCGACTTCCCCCTCTGTGCGCTCTCCTTAAGAAAACAACATATGCTTGTTCTGAGTGTTAGGGTTCAAGCCACGACACCCAACCCAACGCAGTCCAACGCAGCAAAAGGTGACAGCACAATCCAGTCATCTAATCTGCCACTCATGGTTCACTTCCTTTCTGTATTTGAGTCGTGGGTCTTCCTGGTTCACATGAGACCACATCACAAAATGAATTCTGACTCCTGACTCTGAATAGTGTTCTCTCTCTGTGTTTCTTACAAGCAGTACCTGTCAGTGAGTATTTGATCATTCAGACAGTGGCACCCTCTCCCTCTGTCTGTCTGTCTGTCATTCTCCTCCTCTCATTGCCTCCTGGGAGGAGATGCCCCCCACTCCTGTGCCAGCTGCTCAGACTGGCCCAGCCTGTGGTGTTGTGTGCAGTGGAGCTGCTGGGCCCCGTCTCTATCTCCACTCACTGCCAGTCCCCTGTCTGAAGGGCTCCTGACAGAGGTCTGGAGGGACTGGCCACTACCAGCCACCAGGGAGACGAGGTGCCTGTGACAGGGAAGTGAAGGGACTGGAGGGATTGTGTGTGTGTGTGTGTGTGTGTGTGTGTGTGTGTGTGTGTGTGTGTGTGTGTGTGTGTGTGTGTGTGTGTGTGTGTGTGTGTGTGTGGTGTGTGTGTGTGTGTCTTTAAAGACATTACAGATGTGTATCTGTAATAATGAGAACGTATAGGATCAGCATGTAGGTAGATTGTGCTTGTAGCTATAGCTGGCTCAGTGAGTGCCTGTGAGGGGGATGTATATGTTTTGGCTAGAAGACATGGCACGCTACCAGAGGTAGTGGAGATGAGCCTGTATGGACGGCTTGTCATGCCATTGATCTGTGTATTTCAGATGCAGGATTCCTCCTCCTTCCCCTAAAATCAGGGCTCTCTGGGACATGTAAAAAATGGGTCTGGGAAGGAACCACCATTGTGGAAAGGGTGTCCAGATTACACAGGGGTGGTGGTGGTGGTGTTGGAGGTGGTGGAGGTGGTGGTGGTGGAGGTGGAGGTGTTGGTGGAGGTGGTGGAAGTGGAGGTGCAGGTGGAGGTGCAGGTGGAGGAGGTGGTGGAGGTCTTGGTGGTGGAGGTGGAGGAGGTGGTGGAGATGGTGAAGGTCTTGGTGGTGGTGGTGGAGGTGGTGGTGGTGGAGGTATTGGTGGTGGAGGTGGTGGAGGTGGAGGTGGAGGTGGTGGAGGTATTGGTGGTGGAGGTGGAGGAGGTGGTGGAGGTAGTGGTGGTAGAAGGGGCCAATAGGTCTGTTAACTAGGATCTCCACTCTGACATGCACTGCTGCTGGAGACCATGTCATCCTACTCTGAGCTCCAAGGCTAAAGGAGTTACAGATTCTGTGATCGTGAGAAACAATCTCTAAAACTGACACTGTTCACATCTCCAAGAGGACAAATGATGAGGTAACAGGGCCATTTGGCTTCTACTAGGCATCTGGGAGAGGTGAGGAATTTGACCCCCTGACACAGTCGAAAATGGTTGCTGTTTCCATTTTTTTGGCCAGTTGTTTAATGTTCCTTTCCAAAAACTCTGCTCCCTGCATGTTCCCGGGGGCTCTGTTGAGAGGGGCGGGTGATGTTCCCCTCCATTAAAATTACAGTGAGAGGCTAAGAGGCAAGCTCGCACAGGGAGCAGGGACCTGCCAACACAGATGTACAGGAGCTCAGAACGCAACAGAGGCAACACACAGAGGCAGCACACCGAGGCAGCATAATTAACACACAGATATATCTTACGTATAGGGGAAAAGAGAGAGAGAAAGGGATAGAAGGAAGGAAAGAAAGAAAGAAGGGAGAGACAGGCTGACAGTCAGTCAGACAGACAGACAGACAGACAGACAGACAAGCAGAAACAGACAGAAAATAAGATCCAGACAGATTGTCAAACAGTCCCTTGGAGATGTGGTTGTTGAAGATTCAGACAGATTGTCAAACAGTCCCTGACATGCTGACCACACCGCTCACGTCACAAAATACATTTACACATACATGTTATTCAGTCATTGCACCCACAATGCTGGTGTGCGTCAATGAGCGTCTGCGTTGCCAGGTGCTAAAATAGATGTGGCTTCTATTTGTGATGAAGAATGTGATGCAAGTCCTGCCTCTCCCATCTCCTCATTGGCTTTTAGAAGCATATACCCACGTGCCATCTCCTCATTGGTTATAACCACGTGGGTGATTGAAAGATGAACTGAACGGTTATGGTAATGCACCTTATTATGAAAGTAAAGTTGCTAATCGACATATAAAGTCCAAAGCTAGCTAGCTAAATAAGACAAATTAGCTAGCAACTGCATGCTAGCTAGCTAAATTACCATAAATGTTTAACGCTTTTCAAACTGTCCCCAAATTAATATAATTGGTTCAGAGTTTGTTTTGATATTGCAACCTGCGTATCGTGATCGTATTTGGTGTGGGGGGGACAAAATAATTTTGCGCACGAGGAAGCACGCGGAAGCACGCGCGCGTCTGGTTTGGGCATGGTGATAGAGATGTGGTTGTTGAAGAAAGGCATTCAGATACAAATTAACAAATGATATCTGAATGCTATATTGTCAAACTGTCCAGAGGAATCCGTGTGGATTCCAACATATAGCACGTGCAAAATATTCACTGAAATAATCCTCATCCAAATGAAGACATTAGAACTTGACCCAAATTATTTTCTAGAAGTAAAAGCAATTTAGTGGAAATTGATTTAAAAGCAACCGTGTGCACACTTTCATTCACTGCTATGTGGCGGCCAGATAAAACAACCAAACGTGCACATAACTAGAATCAGGGGTAGAAGATCAATACGGCCCATAATACAAGATGAAGAGCAACGGATTCCTCTTAGGGTCAACTATTTGAAGTCTTCGCAAGGGAGCTCTAATCACATTTCTAAAAGTGGGCTTGACCACAACCATTACTGCTGCCTATAATAAGTATTTTTTATCATTTAACACATAGGAA